>NC_079213.1:8397493-8419993 GCF_029633865.1 Lampris incognitus
GTTCTCAACCTTTTTGGGGTCCTGGACCCCCTGCGTATTTTTGATCTACCCTGAGGACCCCTCCACCTGATCTTGGGGGAGGGGGGTTGCAATTTGATGGAAACAGTAGAAACTGCATTTTAAATTGCATTATAGCATTTAGTCACTCTTTGGGGCAAAAATAAGAGCTTTCAGTTGTAACTTAGATATAGTTAACAGAAAAGAATTCTTATGCAGTAACTTTCAGATATATGTAACAAAACAGAATATGTATTCAGTAACTTTCAGATATATGTAACAAAACAGAATTTTTATGCAGTAACTTTTAACAATGCAAACGGGAGCGAGACCTCTTATTAAAATACAATAAATTACACTTGTGAAACAGATGTAATTAGAGAAAAAAGTCCTGTTACCCTTTATGGTTTAGGTAGATAAAGGTCTCAGTCACATTTGAGTAAAATAATCCTATTTCTATAAATGTCGTAGGATCTTTTTTTTAAAAGATATTTTATTTTCACGGACCCCTTGCAATCACACCACGGACCACTAGGGGTCCGCGGACCCCCGGTTGAGAAACACGGGTCTAGACCATTCTAGAGCTTAAAATTCCCAACGTCGTTGGCTCAGATCGGTAAGTCAACGTTCTTAAAACCCACATTTCAGTGTTTACCACTTTATTGTCGCTTATTTGGGGGAAATTATTGTGCCTTTAATCTTTACAACAACAGGAAGAAGTGATAAAACAGTAGTTGTGTATTTTTCCTTTATGTGGTGGTGCACCGCTGCTGAATAACACGGGAAAGTCGTGCTTACAGGCTGAAGCGGTTTACTAATCTGCCCAAGTTATGTTAGCTAAGCTAGCTAACTGAAATTATAATGGTACTCTTGGGAGCTTTTTTTCTCCCCAAATGTATCCGGCCAATTACACACCCCACCCTTCTGAGCCGTCCTGGTCACTGTTCCACCCCCTTCTGCTGATCCGGGGAGGGCTGCAGACTACCGCATGTCTCCTCCCATACATGCGGAGTCGCCAGCCGCTTCTTTTCACCTGACAGTGAGGAGTTTCACCAGCGGGGGCGTAGCGCGTGGGAGGATCGCGCTATTTCCCCTCCCCCCCCCGAACAGGCGCCCCAACCGACCAGAGGAGGCGCTAGTGCAGCGACCAGGACACTGTTGCTGTTATCTGGAGTTCCCCTATGCACATTATTGAGGCAGAGACCGACAACGTCCCAGTCCACATATTTCAAAACATAGAACTGAGCGTGTAGATATCACGAACAGGAGAAGTGGTGTTGTTAATTTGCCGCAACAGTCTCGTCTCTCCTCCTGTTTGACCGGATGTGAAAAATGTGGCGCTCTTGTTTCCGCATCGCAGATAAAGCAGCTACTGACAGCGCTCTGGTCCAATGACGCTGGGCACTGTCAGATTGACAGCTCTCGAGCTCAATGGTGTTGAGGGGGGCACCAAAGGAGAGGGGGCAATCATATTTCAGGGAGGGGGGCACCCCCCTTTAGACACGCCCCTGCTTACAACGAGTCAGGTGGGTGTGGGTTAATTCGGGTTAGGGTTCATTTTAGGGAACAGGATTTTGACTCCGAAATAACATGCCATATTAACAAACATGTATCCCGAGTGTGTGTGCTCGGACCTGTGACCTCTGTGGGCGTTGGTCTGGGCCAAATCCCTTTAAATCTGGTTTTATTCATCCCGTTGCGAATGCTAACGTAACGCTTACTATTTATACTCCGGGAATGCTGTGATCTCTGGCGGTCAGTGGCATCATCCCCCGTCAGGACACACTATATTTAGGTACAGCCCAAGTAGCGCGGGGTCTTAGGGAGGAAATACCCTCCAGCCGAGCGAGACTCAGCAGGAGGGAGAGCAAGAGGGGCAGAGAAAACTGGCCGGGCGTGTAGGAACAGGGGGAAAGAGAGTTCAAGACGGAGAGAGAGAAAAGAGGAGAATGAGACAAAAAGAGTGAGACAGAGTAAAAAAACAGACAACGAGTAACAGAGAGGAAGAGGGAGACAGAAAGGATGGAGAAAGCGTGATCATGGTGTTGGGACCTGACTATCTGAAGTCAAACGATGTGTGTGTGTGTGTGTGTGTGTGTGTGTGTGTGTGTGTGTGTGTGTGTGTGTGTGTGTGTGTTCACATGCGTGTGCATGGGTGTAAATGTGTTGCTGCTTTGCATAAATCATCAGATTTCCTGTTTACCGCACTGTTACAACTGCTATGGGAAACCTCGGCGGCATCGTGAGCCAGCAGGACGAGTCCACATGACACTCTGGTCCAGAGGCATCGTGAGCCAGCAGGACGAGTCCACATGACACTCTGGTCCAGAGGCATCGTGAGCCAGCAGGACGAGTCCACATGAAACTCTGGTCCAGAGGCATCGTGAGCCAGCAGGACGAGTCCACATGAAACACTGTTCCAGTCACTTCATTATGTTTGGCTTGTTTTGGTGCTTTCAACCTTTATTTACACCGAGATGGGACGGAGAACACATCCTTTATGCAAACAGTCACAACCAGACATTCCTGGAACCACTGCAGCAAGGCGGGTGGTGTTTATGTGCCTTGCTCAAGTGCATGATAAAACGAGAGAGAGAGAGAGAGAGAGAGAGAGCACAAGAGAGAGAGAGAGAGAGTTTCAAACCCTGGGAGCTGCCCTGTACAACCAGTCTTTTGTCTATCTGTCTGCGTGTCTGTCAGTCATTCTGTCTGTGTGTCTGTCATTCTGTCTGTCAGCCAGTCTGTCTGTCATTCTGTCTGTGTGTCTGTCATTCTGTCTGTCAGCCAGTCTGTCTGTCATTCTGTCTGTCAGCCAGTCTGTCTGTCATTCTGTCTGTCAGCCAGTCTGTCTGTCATTCTGTCTGTCAGCCAGTCTGTCTGTCATTCTGTCTGTCAGCCAGTCTGTCTGTCATTCTGTCTGTCAGCCAGTCTGTCTGTCATTCTGACTGACGGGAAGGAGCAGCCCTCAGTTTGCTTGTCAGCCTGGAATAACGGATGGTGTGATGGAGGTAAAACATCTTTCTGCCACTCCGACACACAGACATGCCAGATGACAGACGCCAGAAAGAGACTGACACACTGACGCACGCTGGCAGATGGGCTTATGTGCATAAACACAAATATCAGTGTGTGTGTGTGTGTGTGTGTGTGTGTGTGTGTGTGTGTGTGTGTGTGTGTGTGTGTGTGTGTGTGTGTGTGTGTGTGTGTGTGTGTCTGTGTGTAGCAGCAGGGGGCAGACAGTGCTGCATGCCATCACAGCGTGGTGCTGTTCTCCACCACGTTGGCTGTGTCGCTGTGCTCAGACAGAGAAACACGGCCACCGGAGGGGGCCGGCTCTGCTCAGGTCTGATAAGCCACAACCAGTGTGTGTGTGTGTGTGTGTGTGTGTGTGTGTGCGTGTGTTTGTTTGTATATGTGTGTGCAGGTGGTGTGTCAGTGTGTGTGTGTGTACACATGTATGATTGTTAATGTAAACTTGCAGTGTACATTGTGCATGTGTGTGCATGTGTGGGCTGCAGGCTGAATAGCCTCCCCGACACACACACACACACACACACACACACACACACGCACACACAAACACACACACATGCGCACGCACACATGCACGCACACAACCACAGAGGTTGCGCTACGGCAGTCTGGTCCCGCAGCGACACGTCTCGCTCAGTGAGGAGCGACAGATGAATTAAACATGGCGAGAACAACAACGCAGGATATGTAAATAACGTGATATGCAGATGAGGCACGCTCGTTCCTGTTCCCCCCTCCGTCAGACATCACTTGTCAGCTGTTCGGACCACATGACGATCACAACGACAGCGGTGTTGCGCCGCCACCGAGGACTGGTAACACGGCAGAAGGTATTTCACCGTTCTTATTTTGGGATCCTGGAAGTTCCTCTCTGCATGCCGCCCCCCTGCTCCTCGCCGTGTAGCGAGGAGCAGGGGGGCGGCCGCCGTGCAGCCCCCGGGGACCGACTCCGGGTCTTCTTCTCGCCACGCCTCGGTCAGGGCCACAGACCGGAGCGGTAACCCGAGCATGCGTGTCGTGTTTCGACGGCGGGGGAAACCGGAGCACCCGGAGAAAACTCACCACGGACACAGGGGAGAACGTGCAAACTGCACACAGACGACAACCTGGGATGACCCCCCCCCACCCCCACCCCAAGGTTGGACTACCCCGGGGTTCGAACCCAGTACCTTCTTGCTGTGAGGTGACAGCACTGACCACTGCGGCAAAGGATTTGGCATATATTTGACGTACGATACCTTTTTTTGGGGGGTGGGGTGGGGGGCCCCCCCCTTTTTCTCCGATTTGTACTTGGCGACTCCTCTGAGCCGTCCCGGTCTCTGCTCCGCCCCCCTCTGCCGATCCGGGGAGGGCTGCAGACTACCACATGCCTCCTCCCATACATGTGGAGTCACCAGTCGCTTCCTTTCACCTGACAGTGAGGAGTTTCACCAGGGGGACGTAGCGCGTGGGAGGATCACGCTATCCCCCCCCCCGAACAGGGGCCCCGACCGACCAGAGGAGGCGCTGCTGCAGCGACCAGGACACACACCCACATCCGGCCAATCGTGTCTGTAGGGACGCGCGACTGAGCCGGGGATTCGAAACCGGCGACCCCCATGTTGGTAGGCAACGGCACAGACCGCCACGCCATCCGGACGCCCTTTGACACGAAACCTTTTCGGCTCTGTGAAAAGTTGTGCGCGGTGAATGTGCTGGTCGCTAGCGATCCGCCGGACACGCGAAGGGGGCAGGTAGGCTCACTTACCCACGTATCCCGGCGTGCCGCAGGCGGTGGACATGACGTCGCCGCTGCCCTCCATCTTCGAGAGGCCAAAGTCACTGATCATGATCTTCGACTCGTCCTGGGGGTTAAAATACAGCAGGTTCTCCGGCTGGAGAGATGAAGGGAGGGGGGGGGGGTTGGGGGAGCGAGGGACAAACAGACAGACAGACGGACGGATGGAGAGATAAAGAGAGAGGGGGGGAGGGGGGGGGAGGGGGAGGGGAGAGAATGTCAACACCTCTTCACATGGCTGTTGGACCCTGTGCTAGTTTATGAAAGTCACTCTCGCTGACCCACATACTGAATGCTGCAATCTTATAAGCCTCCCTGCAGGCCTCCGCCTCTCCCCCGGGGGGGGAGCGTGCTCACCCGTGCACGCTCCCACAATCCCCGGCGGGCGCCGGCCTGCAGGGTGGCATAAATCTCCTGCACACGACAGCCGCCAATCGCCGCTTGTAAAGCGCCAACGATCGCCCTCGTCAGGCCGAGGTGTGGGAGGGGCCAGTGTGTGTGTGTGTGTGTGAGACCCGACCTCCCTCCATATGCAGATACCCCCTACGTGATGTGTACCCGTGTGGTCTGCGGACACGGCGGTGCAGGTGTGCGAGCGAGTCACCTTCAGGTCCCGGTGGACGATGCCCATCCCGTGCAGGTAGTTGACGGCGTCCAGGACTTGCCTGATGAGCGTGCTGGCGTCTTTCTCTGTGTAGAAGCCTTTCTCCACGATGCGGTCGAACAACTCGCCCCCGGACACCCTGCGGGGGGGGGGGGGGAGAGAGAAAAACACAGCGGCTCGAAACACAGAAACACACACATGTTATACGCGGCTAGGCGTACAAAAACACACACTTCCAGACACACACACACACACACACATGCATCACACATCTGGCAGTAACCACCGCCAGACAGATAGGCCCACTGGGACGAGATTTATGGGTAATAAACCCCTAGTGTGTGTGTGTGTGTGTGTGTGTGTGTGTGTGTGTGTGTGTGTGTGTGTAAGCTGTGATCCATGTGTTTTCTCACACACACACAAACACACACACACACTAGGGAACATGCTTTGACCCTTGACCTCGAGACAGCAACCTATTCTGCCTTGTTACAGGGTGGACTGGTGGGACTTTTAGACAGAGACGCTCCGCCGGGCCGTCAAACAGGAAGCCCTTCTTTAAGGCGGCGTGGAAGACACCGAGGACGAGAGGCTTGAGGGGGAGGACATGATGTGTCACCGGCGGCGCCTTCTCGCTGTTCAGACATAAAATTGCAATGGGCTCAATTTGCGCCGTCGTCCGGGTTAGGTACGAGCCGGCCTCGCGAGTCAGAGGTCTGGTGAGTCGATCTTATCGATCGCCCCTCTCAGATTGGCGAGATCGATGCGAACCTCTCATGAAACGAGTCTGTCTCTCTGGGACGAATGCAAATAGCGAGGCGCGCCCCGGAGAGAGCGCTGCAGCGCCCCGATGAGAAATGTAACCCCAAGAAATGGGCACTCTACAAGAATCTTCTTCCGGCTTGTTCCCCGTTTCTCAGGGGGTCGCCACGGCAGATTTGATGGTTTCCGTCGGTACCCTGTGAAGACACAGCACCGATGGCGGCCGCTGTTAACCCAGGCCTCGACCGATCCGGTATGGAGCATCGACTGATCCGGGATGGCCTTGTCAAGCCACATACCGATTTGGCACAATTTTACAAAATATCCAAACTATAAGAACACATATAGCCCAACCCCAAAAACTGCAAAAACACATATAACTAAAAATATCAATACAAATTCACTGTCCAAGAGAGCGAACGCCAGCCAGGATGACTGTCGGAACTGCCGGTCTGCATGGGCTAGCAGTTAGCTTAGCCTGCCCCGCTTCCGTGTCCTGTCAGACCGCCCTCGGTGTTATCGGAACTGCCGGTCTGCATGGGCTAGCAGTTAGCTTAGCCTGCCCCGCTTCCATGTCCTGTCAGACCGTCCTTGGTGCTTCCTCTTCATGTGTGGCTCCAGGCAGGGCCGTGGTCTTTGGGCCCACTGGACGCCGACCAGGCTCCCTCAGTCGATCCAACGCCAGCTCTCCCTGCCAGACACCCTTGACACACCTCCCCACACTCCATATGATGACACAAAAAACACATTCAATGCCGGGCAAGGCCGCCGCCAGACCGCCCTCGGTGTTATCGGAACTGCCAGTCTGCATGGGCTAGCAGTTAGCTTAGCCTGCCCCGCTTCTGTGTCCTGTCAGACCGTCCTCGGTGCTTCCTCTTCATGTGTGGCTCCAGGCAGGGCCGTGGTCCTTGGGCCCACTGGACGCCGACCAGGCTCCCTCAGTCGATCCAACGCCAGCTCTCCCTGCCAGACACCCTTGACACACCTCCCCACACTCCATATGATGACACAAAAACACAGTCAATGCCAGGCGAGGCCGCCGCCAGACCGCCCTCGGTGTTATCGGAACTGCCAGTCTGCATGGGCTAGCAGTTAGCTTAGCCTGCCCCGCTTCTGTGTCCTGTCAGACCGTCCTCGGTGCTTCCTCTTCATGTGTGGCTCCAGGCAGGGCCGTGGTCCTTGGGCCCACTGGACGCCGACCAGGCTCCCTCAGTCGATCCAACGCCAGCTCTCCCTGCCAGACACCCTTGACACACCTCCTCACACTCCATATGATGACACAAAAACACAGTCAATGCCAGGCGAGGCCGCCGCCAGACCGCCCTCGGTGTTATCGGAACTGCCAGTCTGCATGGGCTAGCAGTTAGCTTAGCCTGCCCCGCTTCCATGTCCTGTCAGACCGTCCTTGGTGCTTCCTCTTCATGTGTAGCTCCAGGCAGGGCCGTGGTCCTTGGGCCCACTGGACGCCGACCAGGCTCCCTCAGTCGATCCAACGCCAGCTCTCCCTGCCAGACACCCTTGACACACCTCCCCACACTCCACATGATGACACAAAAAACACAGTCAATGCCAGGCAAGGCCGCCGCCAGACCGCCCTCGGTGTTATCGGAACTGCCAGTCTGCATGGGCTAGCAGTTAGCTTAGCCTGCCCCGCTTCCATGTCCTGTCAGACCGTCCTTGGTGCTTCCTCTTCATGTGTGGCTCCAGACAGGGCCGTGGTCCTTGGGCCCACTGGACGCCGACCAGGCTCCCTCAGTCGATCCAACGCCAGCTCTCCCTGCCAGACACCCTTGACACACCTCCCCACACTCCATATGATGACACAAAAACCACAGTCAATGCCAGGCGAGGCTGCCGCCAGACCGCCCTCGGTGTTATCGGAACTGCCAGTCTGCAGCAATTAGCTTAGCTTGCCCCGCTTCAGCGTCCTCTCAGACCGCCCTTGGTGTTTCCTCTTTGGGCGCAGCTCCCGGCAGGGCCGTGGTCCCTGGGCCCACAGGACGCAGCAGACCAAGCTCTCCCTGCCGATCAAGCGCCAGCTCTCCCAGCCATCAAACGAAGACAAACTTAGACGAGGACGTGGACAAAGACACTGCATGGACAGTCATCGATGAGGCCTTCCCAACATGAATTCGTGCCGCCGTTTTCCCACACCGGAGTCGTCCTCTGTGTGGAGTTTGCATGTTCTCCCCGTGTCTGCGTGGGTTTCCTGCGGTTGCTCTGGAGGAAGTCGCGCCGTGATCTTCCCACAGCGGTACAGGGTGAGGCGTTTGCAGCATGTAGATGAAAACATGTAACGACAGTGATAACGAGGGTGACAGGTTAAGAGACCGGGTGAGAAGACTTGGGACCTGTTGGGGGGGTTTTTTTTGTGCGTAGATGTGTTCGTATTCAGCTTCAGTTTGATACCGCCGTGCAGTTGCTTTGTGGAATTTTCACTACTGTATTGCATTCGAACATGATTTATGGGAGTAACAAGGGAAATTAATTCACTCCATTAGCAGGGGTTTTTTCGGAACATGTCCTCTGAAAAATCTCATTTTGAAATCCAATTCTTGATTAAACGCTCAATCTCTTGATAGAAAGAGTGGTTCCCCCCCCCCCCACTTTGTGTCATTCCTTCGGAGAGAAGGAAATGAACTAATGAGGTCTGAGTAAACATTGATAGACACACAGCTCCCTCTCCTGGTAATGGAATCCAATTTAGAAAGGGAATTGGTTGTGTGTGTGTGTGTGTGTGTGTGCGTGCGTGCATGCTTGCATATGTGTGTGTGTGTGTGTGTGTGTACAGCAATACCTGCAAAAATGTCCTTTTATTTTCTGACATATGTCCCTATTTGCTGGAAAAGGTCACCCATTGCAGTGTGCACACAAGATAACGAATTGGTCCTGCAGAAACATACTTGGATAGATACATTCGCATCTCCCGGATGACGAATGGTCAGAATGTGAAGACGTTTCCGTCCGTTATTTCTGGCATGGGTTCAAGTCTTGAGCTCTTTGCTGCTCCGGGTCAGCTATTGAAACATCTATTTCATTTCCCCATTTGAAAACAAAGAGGTGGGCTAACGTTGCAGAACCGAGACTTCTGCCAAAAAGGCATGCACTGATTTTGGTGCAACAAAATAGTTTCAGTTTCACTGAATAGCTCCGAAATCAAGAGTCTCCAGTTTGTAAAGTATTTTCAGTTATGCAACCAAGGAGACAATTGTTTCATACTTTAAAAAAAGAAATCAATCCATGATTTTTTCCAGACACGATGACAATTTTCTTAACAAGCGGTTTCGTCTGACCGGATGATCGTTTCTTTAAATTCAAAGGTTTTGTCTACATTGTCTTTTTTTTTTAAAGTGGGACCAAAATCAGTGATGAGATTTAAGAGTTCTTGCCTAGAAACCTTCAACACAGAATAATAAAACACTGAACATTTATTCTTTAATCTTTAAATGACGGATATTTCTTTAAAACCCTTATCCATAACGGTTTTAAATCGTCTCAAGAACTGTAAGGGAGTGGTCTAGTCCTCATTAATATGCATGAGCGGAGCTTTGAGTGACAGGTACAAGCAAGGGTGGGTGTTACGGGTGGGCGGGATTTCATATTTTGATATATTGTAGCGAATTCGGGGGCAACCACAGGAACTGCCGCGGCCGGGAAGCGAACCCGTGTCGCCCGCACCGCAGGAGGCATCGCTAACCGCTCGACTAAAGGCTCAGACCCGCGTGCCAGCGGCCAGCTTGTCTTCTTATCCATGCACGTTACACTATGATCTGATTGATTGTATGCAAATGAGTGCCTGATGACGTCACGAGCATCGGAAAAAACGATCAGCTGAGAGAACCTGAACTAAGGAAGCTCTTTTAAAAAGGGGAAACTAGAAAAACTGAATTCTATCTTTCATAGTTAAAGGTGGAGCGAGTAGGATTTTCCAGAAAATCGATTTATAGACTAACACAAAAATGAACCCTCTCTGTCATCACTTATGACCCACTAGACACGTGTTGTCTGTATCTGCAACATATATACAAATATCCACTGCAAATATAAGGATGCGAGGGGTGTCCGGGTACAGTGGTGGTCTATGCCGTTGCCTACCAACACAGGGATCGCCGGTTCGAATCCTCGCGTTACCTCCGGCTTGGTCGGGCGTCCCTACAGACACACGGCTTGAAAGAGTGGGGTAATTGGTCAAGTGCAATTGGGAGAAAGGGGGGGGGGTATATAGCGAGGCAAAACGCCAAGCGCACAAAACTCGTTCCACAACGAGAGTGAGTCTGGGGTTGGCTTTCCCCCGCTGGTGAGCACTGAAAGAGAGGATGGGGATAAAGAGCGATGCAGAGCTGGCCTGCACACTGGGGTGTGTTCTGGAAACTGCGGTCAGGGGGCAGCACTTCTGGGCACGTTCACCCGGGGAGGAGGAGCCAACTTTGAATGTTGCGTTTACAAACCACAAACGACAAATCCTGCTCGTTCTACCTTTAAATACTGTAACGTGCATGGATAAGGAGACACGCTGGCCATTGGCTGGCGGGTCTGACCCTTTAGTCTAGCGGTTAGCGATGCCTCCTGCGGTGCGGGCAATACGGGTTCGCGTCCCGGCCGCGGCAGTTCCTGTGGTTGTCCCCCGAATTCGCTACATTGGTGTCAGAAGGGGGATGGAGCGACCGTAAGGCCATCGGAAGCGCATGCGCCCTGAGGCGTGAAGGAGCTGATATGCTTAATCGCGGGGACGCGCTTCCCGAAGGAGGGGGGTAGTGTAACGTGCATGGATAAGAAGACATGCTGGCCGCTGGCTGGCGGGTCTGACCCTTTAGTCGAACGGTTAGCGATGTCTCCTGCTGTGCGGGCGATACGGGTTCGCTTCCCGGCCGCGGCAGTTCCTGTGGTTGCGTTGTCCCCCGAATTCGCTACAATACGTTATGGCTGGACTGGACCAGTGGGCTAGCCCTAACAAACACGAATGTCCCCCTGAGTGATCATGTTTAGAGCGACTGCGAGAATAAGTTACACGATTGGGCCGCTGGATCAGGTGACCAACAACGTTACTGAAGATATACGATTGGTCGGCTGACCAATGACGTCACTGGTAAGAACGGAAGTGCTCCCTATTGGCTGTTTCCAGGGCTGGTAGAGTACTGAAAATCTGTACTCAAGTAAAAGTACAATTACTCCCATAAAACATGACTCGAGTAAAAGTGAAAATTACCATTTGAGAAACCTACCCAAGTAAAAGTAAAAAAAAATTACCAGGTTAATAAATTACTCAAAGTACAAGTTACTTTCCATTTAATATTTTTAGGGTGTGCGGGCCATCAACGCGCGCTATCCTCTGTGCACGCGTTAATGGCCACGGCTATTACAGCAGGTCACTGGTTTTGATGCAACTGTCCCAGTTTAGATGGTCTGTACTGTGTCTGTTTATAAGGCTGGGGTGAACTGCTGTTAGCTGAGACAGACGAATCAGTGTTTCTCAACCCAGTCCTCAAGGACCCCCTATCCTGCATATTTTCTTTGCAACCCTGAACAGTTACCTGTTTGTAGTTATTCAACCAATCAGCAATGAATGTTGTCAGACGTTGCACACCTTGCATAATTAAGTGCTGCGAGATGATTGGTCGAGGAAGTACAAGCAGGGCCACCTATACAGGGTTACAATGAAAACCTGCAGGATAGGGGGCCCTTTAGGACAGGGTTGAGAAACACTGACTTAGATGGGTGACGAAGTCACTTTGATTCAACTCTTGGGATTTCCTCACCTGGATTATGGAGCATTCATAAAGATATAAGTTCATGTCATTATCTTAACATCAAAGATTAACGTGACATGAACAATTAACACAGCTAATGTTAGCTAGCCAACTACATTTTCACAATATGTGCAACTTCGATGTGCTTGCGGAGGTCAGAAGAGGAGTTTCTGAAAGCAGAGATTTCAGTGTTTTTCGGGAGGCGCAGCAAGCACGTCATGGTGCACCCGTTGCTTTATTTAGATTTTGGTATGAAAATTGTGGCCAGATGTGGCCAGGGATCGTCGCCGGAAGCTGCCTCTTGTTGTGGTTGCTCCGTCATCATCGGGTGATGCTTGTTTGGCAACTTGGCATCTGCAGTACAGGTGCTCCCCCCCCCCGTCACTCAACCCCCACAGTTTGAGCAGACTACTTGTAACGAAGGTATTAATGGCAAATGTAGTGAAGTAAAAAGTCGATTACTGGCTCTAAAAATATACTCGAGTAAAGAGTAGAAGTACATTTTTTTAAAAAGGGATGGGAGAAGTACTCGTGCCTTAACAAAAAAAACTACTTTTTTACTCACGTGCGTTACTTGTGACGTGTTACTACCCACCCCTGGCCGTTGCTCTTTCAAAATGAATGGGCGCAGTGATTCCAGCTCACTCCACATTTATCGTACGCTAAAAAACAGACCATATTGCGGCTCACGGACTGCCGAGACGCTGCGTTTGGCTGCTCTTTCCACATCTGGTTACACACTTTAACAGTGCAGCATAGAGCAGAGTAGCAGAGAGAAAACAGCTCTCCATGCACAAGAGGTATGAGAGAGAGAGCACAGAAAATGAGACATCTGCAGATAGAAAGAGATGAAAGAGGAGGGGGAGTTGACAGACAATTACAATTAGATTAAGTTCTCTTTCAAATCAAACGTCCCGAGATAAGAGTGGAATGTATTGTTCTTGCAACTGCATTTATAGCCTTTGTATTTTTTTGGTACTCGAATCTAGCTTAACCTAGCGTCCGGTGTGGGGAGAATGGCGGCGCGAATTCACATTTGCAGCGGCCTCACCCGGTACCGGTGTGGGACGATTACGGCATGAACTTATGTTTGAGGTGGCCTCACCCTGTACCGTCCCTGCAGTGTCTCTGTCCACGTCTGCGTCTAACTTTGTTTTGTCTTAATTTGATGGCTGGGAGAGCTTGGTCTGGCAGCGGCCTCGCCTAGCGTTGGCTGTGTTTTAGTGTCATCATGTGGAGTGCTGGGAGGTGTGTCGAAGGTGTCTGGCTGGGAGAGCTGGCGTTGGATCGGCTGGGAGGAGCCTGGTCTACTGCGTCTGGTGGGCCCAGGGACCACGGCCCTGCCAGAGCTGCGCCCAAAGAGGAAATACAGAGGGCAGTTTGACAGGCTGCAGAAGCGGGGTAGGCAAAGCTAACTGCTAGCCCATGCAGACCGGCAGTTCCGGTAACACTGAGGGTGGTCTGGCGGTGGCCTCGCCTAGCGTTGACTGTGTTTTAGTGTCATCATGTGGAGTGCTGGGAGGTGTGTCGAAGGTGTCCGGCTGGGAGAGCTAGCATTGGATAGGCTGGAGGGAGCCTGGTCTGCTGTGTCCTGTGGGCCCAAGGACCACGGCCCTGCCTGGAGCAGCATCCGAGGAGGAAGCAACGAGGGCGGTCTGACAGCCCGCAGAAGCGGGGTAGGTAAAGCTAACTGCTAGCCCATGCAGACCGGCAGTTCCGGTAACACTGAGGGTGGTCTGGCGGTGGCCTCGCCTAGCGTTGACTGTGTTTTAGTGTCGTCGTGTGGATCGCGGGGAGGTGCGTCGAAGGTGTCCGGCTGGGAGAGCTGGCATTGGATAGGCTGGAGGGAGCCTGGTCTGCTGCGTCCTGTGGGCCCAAGGACCACAGCCCTGCCTGGAGCAGCACCCGAGGAGGAAGCAACGAGGGCGGTTTGACAGGCCGCAGAAGCGGGGTAGGCAAAGCTAACTGCCAGCCCATGCAGACCGGCAGTGCTGGTAACACTGAGGGTGGTCTGGCGGTGGCCTCGCCTAGCGTTGACTGTGTTTTAGTGTCATCATGTGGAGTGCTGGGAGGTGTGTCGAAGGTGTCCGGCTGGGAGAGCTAGCATTGGATAGGCTGGAGGGAGCCTGGTCTGCTGTGTCCTGTGGGCCCAAGGACCACGGCCCTGCCTGGAGCAGCATCCGAGGAGGAAGCAACGAGGGTGGTCTGACAGCCCGCAGAAGCGGGGTAGGTAAAGCTAACTGCTAGCCCATGCAGACCGGCAGTTCCGGTAACACTGAGGGTGGTCTGGCGGTGGCCTCGCCTAGCGTTGACTGTGTTTTAGTGTCGTCGTGTGGAGTGCTGGGAGGTGTGTCGAAGGTGTCCGGCTGGGAGAGCTGGCGTTGGATAGGCTGGAGGGAGCCTGGTCTGCTGCATCCTGTGGGCCCAAGGACCACAGCCCTGCCTGGAGCAGCACCCGAGGAGGAAACAACGAGGGCGGTCTGACAGGCCGCAGAAGCGGGGTAGGCAAAGCTAACTGCTAGCCCATGCAGACCGGCAGTGCCGGTAACACTGAGGGTGGTCTGGCGGTGGCCTCGCCTAGCGTTGGCTGTGTTTTAGTGTCATCATGTGGAGTGCGGGGAGGTGTGTCGAAGGTGTCCGGCTGGGAGAGCTGGCATTGGATAGGCTGGAGGGAGCCTGGTCTGCTGCGGTCTGTGGGCCCAAGGACCACGGCCCTGCCTGGAGCAGCACCCGAGGAGGAAGCAACGAGGGCGGTCTGACAGGCCGCAGAAGCGGGGTAGGCAAAGCTAACTGCTAGCCCATGCAGACCGGCAGTTCCGGTAACGCTGAGGGTGGTCTGGCGGTGGCCTCGCCTAGCGTTGACTGTGTTTTAGTGTCGTCGTGTGGATCGTGGGGAGATGCGTCGAAGGTGTCTGGCTGGGAGAGCTGGCGTTGGATCGGCTGGGAGGAGCCTGGTCTACTGCGTCCGGTGGGCCCAGGGACCACGGCCCTGCCAGAGCTGCACCCAAGGAGGAAACACTGAGGGCGGTCTGACGGGACACAGAAGAGAGGCAAGCTAAGCTAGCTGCTAGCCCATGCAGACCGGCAGTTCCAGCAGGCATCCTGCTTTCATTCTCTTGGACAGTGATTTTTTTTTTTTGTAATTTGATATATGGGTTCATATCATTTTTGGATATGTGTTTTTGTCTTTGTGTTGCACCGCTGTGGGCTGGGGGAACCGATATGTCGTTTCATTTCATGTGCACAATTACACGAAATGAAACGACAAAGTGTTCCTGATTCCTTAACCATGTCACGCGACGCTACTTCAGTACACTTTTACAACAAATATTACCAGGACCACTACAGAAATTTGCAGATGAACATTCAATATCAAGGCATTCACATTATACAGACTACCACTGACTAGCCGTCGAACAAATTTGCCATAATTCCAAACGTTGACCGTCTACAGTCCAGCCATATACCAGGTTCTGACCTGGTCTTGTTTCAGCAGAAAGAGACGGTTCGAGATGCATGACGTCATGAATAATGTTACATGTCGTTTCAATTCTGGTCGGACCGTAATGGAACCATTTCTTCAGCGTAGATGATAATTTCTCCTTTTGGGAGAAAAGCTATCTGAGTTGAACAGGCCCACGTCAGGTGATTTAAAGGCCATTCACAGCATTGACTCGGCCACGACAAGTGATTTTCGACATCTCGGAGAGTCTGCATCGACGTGCACCAAACAGTTCAGGTCACCGCGGACAGTTGGCACACGTTGCGCTGTAATGTACGAAGGTTTGAGGTTCATATCGATCGACGCTTGATTAAGTCTTCACCCGGCTGTACACACTGTGATAATACAACTGAAACCCGAACAAGCTGGGCTCGGCGGCAAGCGTACACACGTCTGATTGCAGTTACAGCGAGCGTGTTTGTCCGCCACTGTAATCCACCGAAGTCAGTAATCAAATGACGCCGACTCTTTTCAATCGATTGGGACTCTAAAAGCACTTCCAGCGCTGTCCCAGTTTAAACCTTGGACGGTGTCTGCGGTGAGAGGACAACCCATTACTGAGAGATACCATGATGTCTCTCTCCTCTGCCCCGGCCTCAGCCCATCTCTCTGTACCCACAAACAGACACACTTCAGCTAATGGACTGGGGTGGAGGGGGAGGGGGGGGGGACGTCATACAATTATGTAAGACTCCGACCGGAGGCCGGCACATACACACGACCACACGGAAACACGCATGCACGCACACCCGAGCGACTACACATGTGCACGTTGAGCACGCAAATCCAAGTGCAAGCGCACAAACACAAACTTACCTGCACACACCCAAGTCCAGCAGACACACATGTGTGTGTGTGTGTGTGTGTGTGTGTGTGTGTGTGTGTGTGAGTATCAACATGCATGCACAAGCAGTGGCAACCGCACACAAAAGGCCTACAGGAACATACACAAAACTGCCGGGGACACACACACACTCGCGCACAAAGGCAGGGGAGACCAGTCAAGGACAAACCGACACACACGCAGGCAGAGCGGAGAGCCGCGGAGTGACTCCGCGGGGCCTCGTCACAGCGGCAGATCAAATTAGAGCCCGTGGAAGTTAAACTCTGATGAAGTTTCTGCAGGAGAAAGATTGGGAACTAATTGCTAATCCCCCCCCCCCCACCACCACCCCACCCCACCCCCCTCTCCTCGTTTCCCCCATCTACCACCAGCTGTGTTTGCGCTATCTCTCTCTCTTTCTTTAAAAACTACACTTAACTCCCACTCTCCCTCTCTCGGCTCTCCTTATCCCTCCCCCCCCCCCCGCTCTCTCGACGTCTCCCCTCGCTTTCCTCGTTATCTTACTCGCTCTCCCTCGCGCCCACTTCAAATATGACGGCGACTTGTTCAATTTTACCAGTGACGGACACGCGTAAGAGTTGCAATTAAAGGCTAAGCGCTGGTGTACACACACACACACAGACACACACAGACACACACACACACATTAAGTGTGGGGGATAATGGCGTGGGGATGAGAGCGACAGGCCATCGGGCTCCATGATTGCATAAGCATTTGTGTAAGAAGACCGCGGCAATCAGACAGGAGATAAGTCTTCACACACACACACACACACACACACACACACACACACACACACAGACACACACACACAGAAATACGCACACACATGGACAAGCCCCCTCCATCTTCTCTGCCCCTCGCCCATTCCCTCCATCATCTGGTTCATTAAGAGGAAGGCGGTCTCGTCGGTCTCCCGCGGGACAGGCCGTGCATCACCACAGACAGTGACCCTTATTAGCGTGCGCGACGGCGTGCGGCGCCGGTGACGCGCCATTCGTCACGACTGACACGGAGGAAGCGACGCAGCATTTGGACCTGACTAATCGGCGGACGTGACCCGCCGAGCCCGGAGCGCGGACGGACACAGATCCGGCCGTGGCTGTCGAACGGGTGCCGCGCTCAACTCTGCTGACGCGCCCCGCCTGCGCAGCGGGCTCCCCCCTCCGGGGCCCCGCGCCATCTTTCAGGCGCCCCCGACGCGTTTAATGGGCCGCCAGTCGTACCAAGCGGTCTTCTGTTGTGTCGGTGAAACGCCGCTGAAAGTGTCCCCTCGCCGACATCACTGGAAATGAACCAATGTCAAAACGACACCCTTTACTTGCCGGTTTGCCACTAGACCCCTGGCGGGGCACACTGAAACAGACAAAATCGTACCGAAAAAGAGCAAATAACAATGCTAGATACAGCTGCTAGCTTGTCTGTCACTTGAGGACATCTTTCGACACTGATCATCGGCAGTCACTCGGGGTCGAGTATGACCGTCCTCCCTCTGGGTCTTCAGGCGGGTGTAGAGGCCGATCCTGGAGCCGCATAATGGGAGGACGTCCGTGAACGACAGCTTTTTACGTGGAGTGGCTGCTGTGCCTGCAGCCGCCACACGGTCCTTGGCAGGGCGTGGCCAGAGTCCAATGGCGTGGAGAACCAAGACGGTTGGGGACCACCCTCTGCTGCAGCCTTCATCCGCCTTCACTGCCGTTGTGACCCGGAGACATCTCCTGCCAGTTCTGCTGTTGAGGTCTTTGTTTGACACGATTTTTCAGAGACTCAACTGTTTAGTTTTCAGAGACACGTTGAACCCTGTTTGTGTACAGCTGCAGGTGGATCTGGGGGGGGGGGGCATGTAGCAAATTCTGGGGCAGCCGGGAAGCGAACCCGGGTCACCTGCACCACGGGCGACTGTGCTAACCAGTCAACTAAAGGGTCCAACCCGTTAGCCGAGGGCTAGCGAGTCTAGTCATCCGTGGTCACTACACTGCCTCCCTCCTTCGGGGAGCTGATATGCTAACCAGTCAACTAAAGGGTCCAACCCGTTAGCCGAGGGCTAGCGAGTCTAGTCATCCGTGGTCATTACACTGCCTCCCTCCTTCGGGAAGCTGATATGCTAACCAGTCAACTAAAGGGTCCAACCCGTTAGCCGAGGGCTGGCGAGTCTAGTCATCCGTGGTCATTACACTACCTCCCTCCTTCGGGGAGCTGATATGCTAACCAGTCAACTAAAGGGTCCAACCCGTTAGCCGAGGGCTAGCGAGTCTAGTCATCCGTGGTCTTTACACTACCTCCCTCCTTCGGGGAGCTGATATGCTAACCAGTCAACTAAAGGGTCCAACCCATTAGCCGAGGGCTAGCGAGTCTAGTCATCCGTGGTCATTACACTGCCTCCCTCCTTCGGGAAGCGCGTCCCCGCACTTCAGCATATCAGCTGGGATCTGATATGCTAACCAGTCAACTAAAGGGTCTGACCCGACCCAGATAATACAGATGGAAGGCGGTGGCAAGAAGGAAGTCAAGGAAAGGACACAATTTGGGTGGAATACATGGAGAAAGGTAGCCGGGGTACTTTGTGCCCAAAGAATGCCGTTGAGGGTAAAGGGCAAAGTATACAAATCAATGGTCTGGCCTGCCATGCTCTATGAGATGGAAGCAGTGACCACAACAGAGAGGCTAGAGTCTACATTACAGGTAGCAGAGACGAACGTGCCACGTTGATGCTTAGGAGTGACTAGAAAAGACCGGAAGAGAAATGAAGAAGTGGGAGCCACGTTCAAGATCAGAGGAATGGATGAGAAGTTGAGAGAGACAAGATTGAGATGGTTTAGACACGTACGGAGAGGAGGCATAGACTGTATAGGAAAGAAGGTATTGGACCTGGAAATACCTGGCGAGAGAAAAAGAGGAAGCCCAAGGAAAGGATGGAGAGACCGGATAGAGGAGGACATGAGGAGGGTTGGACTGCGGGAGAGGGATGCGTCAGACAGAAAGCTATGGAGGGGAAGAATCCACTGTGGCAGCCTCTAAGAAACAGGGAACAAGCCGGAAGAAGAAGAAGAAGGAGGAGGAGGAGGAGGAGGAGGAGGAGAAGGAGGAGGAGGAGGAGGATGGTCTGGGGGAAAAGCATGAAACTTCACACATGCCCCCCCCCCCCAAAAAAAGGGGAAAAGAAGCGGCTGCGACTGCTTGACCACATGAATCAGAAGACACACGTGGAAGTCAACAACACCCTCCCCAACCACCGTGGACGTTGCATAATGGTGGAATGACGGTGCCAATAACGTGGAATTCATACCAGTGTGTGTCGCAGCGAAAACCATCCACCATAATGACCCTTGTGCGTCTGGATGCTCAGCTGAGGCAGCAACTTTTACTATTTGGCACTTCACCGACAGCCACCGTGAAAAATGGCACCGCATTCGCGAGCAGCAATTTGGGCATCAGCCTCGCCTGACGGTTCGCCCGCGGCGGACGGGCAGTGATGGACTGCAGCAAATCACACCGTATTGATCCAGCTGACAGCTGATTAGGTGGAGCAAATGTTCGGATGGTGTAATCCTAAAATGAGACATCCATCATTTAAAACAAGATGACTAAAAAAAAAAAATCAATAACAAATATTTAAGTGTAATTCAGCAAACTAAGCGGTTACCCCCTTGGCCTCACAGCAAGAGGGCCCCGGGTTCGATCCCGGTCCTTCGGTGTGGTGCGCCGGTTTCATCCCGGTAGCCCAGATTCCTCCCACAGTCCAAAGACACGTGTGCTACTCGGTGACCCTGCATTGCCCATATGTATCGACTGGGTGTGCATGTGTGTGTGGTGTGATTGACTATCCAGTGGGTCTCCCCCTCCCACTGGGATAGACCTCTAACCCTGCCCTCCCTACATTACATTAAGGGATATACAGAATAAATGAATGAGTTTTTTGCGTGCACACAGGTTGGTGATAAAATCTGTGCACAGTTTAACCGGGGGAAGGAGCGCGTGTTGTTTGTCTCAGATGCAGGCTGCATTACAAGACCCTGCTCACACCAGGGAAATTCATTAACGCCTCATTACCAACTGGAAGAACACCAAGCAATTAAATGAGTAACACATAGTTAGACCATCTACCCCTGCTTCGCCGCGCAGCATATCTTTTGTGCAGCGACTCATATTCCGGCAGAACACGGTAGTACTGAACCGGGTGATGTGACGCTGCTAAAGTGTTCGCTTCCTCCATTTTGGACCTCTCCCTAGCGACCGCCGCGTCACAGCTCAACGCAGACAAAGCAGTTTGTGCGAATGCGCATGTCAACGTTCAGCAAAGTCGAACTCTACGCAAAGGCGCTGCACAAATTGCCTTTGCCGCCAGAAGCGCATGCAGTTTTTCCAGCTTCCGGTGTGGGAAGGGGGCAACGCGAATTCACGTTTGCGGAGGCCTCGTCCAGTACCGGTGTGGGAAGACGGCGGCCCGAATTCACGTTTGTGGCAGCCTTGCCCAGTACCGTCCGTGCAGTGTCTTCGCCCGTGTCTAAGTTTGTCTTCGTTTGATGGCTGGGAGGAGCCGGCGCTGGATCGGCTGAGGGAGCTTGGTCTGTCGCGTCCTGTGGGCCCAGGGACCACGGCCCTGCCTGGAGCTGTGCCCGAAGAAGAAACACCGAAGGCGGTCTGACAGGACACGGAAGCGGGGCAGGCTAAGCCCATGCAGACCAGCAGTTGTGATAACACCGAGGGTGGTCTGACAGCGGCCTCGCCTTGCATGGACTGTGCTTTGGTGTCGCTGTGTGGCGTGCGGGGAGGTGTGTCGAAGGTGTCTGGCTGGGAAAGCTGGCATGGAATCGGATGAGGGAGCCTGGTCTGCTGCGTCCGTTGGGCCCAAGGGCCACGGCCCTGCCCGGAGCTGTGCCCGAAGAGGAAACACTGAGGGTGATCTGACAGGATGCAGAAGCGGGGCAGGCTAAGCTAACTGCTAGCTCGTGCAGACCAGCAGTTGTGATAACACCGAGGGTGGTCTGACGGCGGCCTCGCCTTCCGTGGACTGTGCTTTGGTGTCGTCGTGTGGCGTGCGGGGAGGTTTGTCGAAGGTGTCTGGTTGGGAAAGCTGGCATGGGATCGGATGAGGGAGCCTGGTCTGCTGCATCCTGTGGGCCCAAGGACCACGGCCCTGCCCGGAGCTGTGCCCGAAGAGGAAACACTGAGGGTGATCTGACAGGATGCAGAAGTGGGGCAGGCCTAGCTAACTGCTAGCCCATGCAGGCCAGCAGTTGTGATAACACCGAGGGTGGTCTGACGGCGGCCTCGCCTTGCGTGGACTGTGCTTTGGTGTCGCCGTGTGGCGTGCGGGGAGGTGTGTCGAAGGTGTCTGGCTGGGAAAGCTGGCATTGAATCGGATGAGGGAGCCTGGTCTGCTGCGTCCGTTGGGCCCAAGGACCACGGCCCTGCCCGGAGCTGTGCCCGAAGAGGAAACACTGAGGGCGGTCTGACAGGATGCAGAAGCGGGGCAGGCTAAGCTAACTGCTAGCTCGTGCAGACCAGCAGTTGTGATAACACCGAGGGTGGTCTGATGGCGGCCTCGCCTTGCGTGGACTGTGCTTTGGTGTCGTCGTGTGGCGTGCGGGGAGGTGTGTCGAAGGTGTCTGGCTGGGAAAGCTGGCATGGGATCGGATGAGGGAGCCTGGTCTGCTGCATCCGTCGGGCCCAAGGACCACGGCCCTGCCCGGAGCTGTGCCCGAAGAGGAACCACTGAGGGCGGTCTGACAGGATGCAGAAGCGGGGCAGGCTAAGCTAACTGCTAGCCCGTGCAGACCGACGGTCATCCTGGCTGGCGTTCGCTCTCCTTTTCTGTTTAGTTTGGATAGATGTGTTAGTTTGGATACGTGTCTCCTTGTTGTTTTAAGATGTGTGTCTTTGTCTTTGTGTTGCACTGCTGTGGGCTGGGGGGAAGCGATGTCTCGTTTCATTTCGTGTGCGCAAGTGCATGAAATGAAACGACAATGTTCCTGATCCCTGATCGTGACAATTATATTCAAATGAACGGATTTCACTGAGAACCATCGCTGTCAACAAAGCTGGTGTGACACCAGCCCACGTTTGTGTTCAGACATGAGGCGACGTATTGCTGACGATGCTGGTGTTGACAGCTTGTGGGCCTGTGTGTGTGTGTGTGTGTGTGTGTGTGTGATTTGCTTCCTCCAACTCTGATGTACTTCCGACATTTTTCCCTCGTAGTTAATTATGCAATTAATCAATTCATGTGGAAT
>NC_079213.1:8424993-8427735 GCF_029633865.1 Lampris incognitus
GTCGGCCATGATCTTTCCTGCTCGCCTCAGTGTCCTGGAGGCGTGCAAGTCATGAGGGATGGCAGGTTGCAGCCAATCACCCTCTCAGCAGAGCGAATGATACGCTGCGGTCTGCTCTTGTCTTTGGCAGTGGCAGCAGCATACCAGATAGTGATGGGGGGGGGGTGAGGATGGACTCGATGACAGCAGTGTAAACGTGCACCATCATTGGCAGGTTGAACGTTTTTAGCTGCCGCAGGAAGTACATCTTCTGATGGTGCCCAGGAAGTAGAAGGATTCCAGTGTTGACTGGGGATCCACACAGAGTGTAGGGGTGGGTGGGGTTGAGTACTTTCTGAAGTCCACAACCACTGTATTTAGAGTGTTTTGCTGCACCAGGACACCAGATGGTCAGTCTCCCTAAGCAGACTCATTCCCACCAGAGATGAGCCCAAAAAGGGTGGTGTTGTCAGCAAACGTCAGGAGTTTGACTGACTGGTGATTGGAGGTGCAGGTGTTTGTATACAGGGAGAAGAGTAGAGGAGAAAGGACACAGCCTTGAGGGGGACCGGATGCTGCTGGTCTGGGAGTCAGAGATGTGTTTCCCCAGCTGCACCGTGCTGCTTCCTGTCAGACAGGAAGTCAAGTCATCCACCCGTAGATGGAGACAGGCACATGTAGCTGGGAGAACTTGCCCTGCAGCAGACCTGGGATGATGGTGTTGAAGGTGAATTTCAGCTCCGCCTTCAACACCATCCTGGTGTAAGTTCCTGCAGAGTCCAGGTGCTTGCGGGATTAAGTGGAGTGCCATGTTTACTGTATCGTCCACAGACCTGTTGGCTCTCTAGGCAAACTGCAGGGAGTCCAGGTGTGGGTCAGTGATAGTTTTAAGGTGGGACAGAACAAGGTGCTCAAAAAACTTCATTACCACAGAGGTAAGGATGATGGGTCTGTAGTCCACCGAGTCCTGAGGTCCTTGGTTTTTTTGGGGAAAGGGATGATGGCGGAGGTGTTGAAGCAGGCTGGTACATGGCATGTCCTCTAGCGAGGTGTTAAAAATGTCTGTGAACACTGAAGACAGCTGATTGGCACAGTTCTTCAGAATGTAGGGAGAGACGGAGTCTGGTCCAGTTGCTTTGCTTTGCTTTGTCTTTTAAAGGGGCCTGTTAACGTCCTCTGCAGGATAGAGAGAGTTGCCCTTATGGTAGGGGAGGAGGGGGCATCTGAGGTGGGCAATTGTGGAGAGGCCTGTGCCCCTGCTGAGGCAGGGGAAGAAGGAGCTGGTGGTCAGGAGCTAGCTGATAGAGTCACGCGGGATGCTGTCCGGACTGTCCCGTTGCCTTTTGAATCAGCAATAGAACGCATTCAGAACACTGGCCAGGCGCAAATCAATTGTGGAGTGGGGGGGCTTTCGATTTGTAGTTGTTGATCTGTCTGAGGCCCCTCAAGACAGAGGCTGAGTTGTTCTCTGAGAACTGCTGTTGAAGTCTCTCGGAGTTCAGTCGTTAGCATCTCTCGCCACCTTACTAAACCTCCATTTAGACTTTTTAAGCTGGACCTTGTGCCCCACTCCTAAATGCTTCTTCTTTTCCAGCCTAAGCTGCCTGAGCTTAGCTGTAAACCAGGGTTTGTCATTGTTGTACTACCCCGGTGCGTGATGGTACACAGCCGTCCTCACAGAACCTGATACAAGACGTCACAGCCTCAGTGTGCTCATCCAGACTGTTGGTGGCAGACCTGAAAATATCCCAGTCATCACAGTCCAAGCATGCGCGAAGATCCTCCATAGCTTCACTGGTCCACTTCTTAGATGTCCTCACAACATGTTTAGAGAGTTTTAATTTCTGCTGTACGCAGGAACAGGTGGACCATGACGTGGTCGGGTTGTCCCAGTGACGCATGGGGAACTGCGTGATAGACACTGTTGATTGCAGATTGCAGTGTAACAATGACCTTAAGCGTTCTCCTTCCTGGTCGGGCATTTAATCAGCTGACGTATTTAGGTAGTTCATGGCTGAGATTCCTTTGCTAAAGTCACCGAGGACAATACGAAAGAGTCCGGGTCTGTCCACCCAACACACAGTATCTGGTTGGCGAGCGTGCACCGTGCCTCCTGCATGTCAGCCTGCGGTGGAATGTAAACACCAGCCAGAATGAATGAAGCAAACTCACGGGGGGTAGAAGGGTTTACACTTGATGAAAAAAGTTCCCAGAACAGGAGAACAGTGGTGCAGAATCACTGTCACATCTTTACACCCGGCCACTGTTCATATAAAAAATAAACACCTTCACCTTTCATCTTGCCGGATAACACCGTGTCGGAAGCCTGCCAGCTGCAACGCAGAGTGCAGCATCGGCCCAGCCATGTTTCCGTGAAACATAAACCGCAATATGAAGAGAAGTCTTTATTCTTCTCCACCAGTAGATGAGGTTCGTCTAGTTTGTTGCACAGCGATCACACATGAGGGAGAAATACTCCCGGCAATGGAGTGCGTAGTCCACATCTGCAGGCACGCACGAGCGTGCCGGCACGTTGGCATTTAACTGTGAGAACAACATTACTGGACCAAAATGTCCAGTAATTCCACAGATGGGATGAGAAAGTTGGGGGATAAACTCACAGAAGTAATTTCCCTTACGTTCATAAACTCTTCTCTGGTGAAAGAGCTCCAGCCATTGTAGCAAAAGTTAACGGAAAAAAAAAACACAATGCGCACCAACACTCAGAGGCTGCCATCCGTGATGCCATTTCAGTATAATATC
>NC_079213.1:8427935-8455435 GCF_029633865.1 Lampris incognitus
AAGGAGAGGGAGAGAGAGGGAGGAGAGTGAGAGAGAGCAAGAGAGAGCAAGAGAGGGGAGAGAGAGAGGGAGCAAGAGAGAGACAGGGAGAGATGGAGAGAAAGAGAGGAGAGACAGAGAGGGAGAGAGAGGAGGGCAAGAGAGATGGCCAGAGAGAGAGCAAGAGGAGAGAGGGCGAGAGAGGAAGGGAGAGAGAGAGGAAGGAGAGGGAGAGAGAGATTTAAATTTCTACTTTCAAGATGAAAAGTACAGGTCTGTAATCCTCTGCAAGAAGTTTATGTGGTGTATTTAGGTGGTATATTCAGGTGGTGTATTTAGGTGATGTATTCAGGTGGTGTATTTAGGTGATGTATTTAGGTGGTATATTCAGGTGGTGTATTTAGGTGATGTATTTAGGTGGTATATTCAGGTGGTGTATTTAGGTGATGTATTTAGGTGGCGTATTCAGGTGGTGTATTTAGGTGATGTATTTAGGTGGTATATTCAGGTGGTGTATTTAGGTGGTGTATTTAGGTGGCGTATTCAGGTGGTGTATTTAGGTGGTATATTCAGGTGGTGTATTTAGGTGATGTATTTAGGTGGTATATTCAGGTGGTGTATTTAGGTGATGTATTTAGGTGGTGTATTCAGGTGGTGTATTTAGGTGATGTATTTAGGTGGTGTATTTAGGTGATGTATTTAGGTGGTATATTCAGGTGGTGTATTTAGGTGATGTATTTAGGTGGTGTATTTAGGTGGCGTATTCAGGTGGTGTATTTACATGTTTGCACCTCCGGGTGATGCTGCTTTTGAGCCACTTCTGGGCTGTACCGACTACCGACCACGTCATTATCTGACCATGTGTGACTTGTACTTCCCTTACGCGAGGGATTGTGTGATGAAGACCTTTGCTAGCAGTCGTTCATGCTAACGGGTGCGTTTCATTTATTCACTTTCACTGCCGCGTGTTCAATCCCAACCGGTGCACCGATTTGAAATGTTCACGTTTTGACCAGCGGTCCGCTTCTCCAGACTCCAAGCCACCGCAAATCCATTTCCTGTTTTACATTCTCACGACTTAGTCGAAGCCACTTCCAGCGGTCGGGGAGTTAGCAGATCCATGTGCAGTGTGTCGACCCACCGGCGCGTTAGAGCACCGGATATGAATCATGTCACAGCCAAGAGGACGGGCCTCGTCATCCAACCGCCACACTGCACCAGTGACGGGAGTGATGGAGGACTCAAGTAAAACTACGTCAGCATCATCGTCAGCGAATACATTTCAAGTAAATACATAAATGCTGCAACAACAACAAAACAATCCTGTGACTAAAGGGGGGCCTTTCCATCCACGTCAAGACCCCTCTGACAGAACCGGGTTTACTAAATTGAGAGAAAAACGGGGGGAAAAGAAGCACGAGCGGGAACAGGGTGAACAGGAGGGTCCGGGTTATTCTGGGTCTGCAGGTAAACCGGTTCGGTGTCCTGAACTCCCCGGAAATGCAGAAGAAAGGTTGTCCAAACCCTTCTGCTCGACCTCCTCCTACCGCCTCCCCCTCCTGCAGCCGGCGTTTGTTCCCGTCTGCCTACAGCTTGCTGCAGGAGGGGAACCTGCTGGGGGTCCCAGAATCCACTGCGTGTTCAGGTACCCTTCCCTTCTGCAGATAAAGAGCGGGGGGTCCTATTTGGTCGGGCGTCCACGGTCGGCGCCGGGCAACAGGAGTGTAGCGTCACGAGTCAGTCGGGGTGACCACGCTCGCCTCCTCGTCCTCCTGCTGCTCCCCCGCCCAACCCACTTCTCCCTCCGTCCCCCTCTGCCGCCCACCACCTTTTCTCAGCTTGTTTGTCAATGACTTCATCTACTCTGTGTGTGTGTGTGTGTGTGTGTGTGTGTGTGTGTGTGTGTGTGTGTGTGTGTGTGTGTGTGTGTGTGTGTGTGTCATTGCCATCCTGCTGAAGAGAAGCTTTTTATGAATAAGCTCTATGCCTCATTTAGTGTGTGTGTGTGTGTGTGTGTGTGTGTGTGTGTGTGTGTGTGTGTGTGTGTGTGTGTGTGTGTGTGTGTGTGTGTGTGAATATGCAAGATATATGCATGTGCGGGCAAGTGTGAACGTTTGTGTGTGTGTGTCATTGCCATCTTGGTGTCTCCATGTGTGCATATGTTTGTGTGTGTATCCTCTGGTGTGTGTAAATGTGTACATGTATCTGTGTGTGTGTGTGTGTGTGTGTGTGTGTGTATCTTAGCTGTTGTGTATCTGTGGGTGTATCTGGGTGCGTGCGAGTCGTATGTGGCCGTGCGTCAGTGCGCGCTTTCGTGTGCGCGTGCGTATGTGCCTACGGTTTTGTGTAGATGTGCGTGTAGAAAGTGTGTTGTGTGCCACCAGCCAGGAAGCCCTCGAGCCATTTACTGGAGCGTCCATTTGCTCAAGAGCTGAGCCAAAGTCACCATCTGCCGCACGGCAGAGGCCCGGAAAACTTAAACAGGAGTGCCCATTCACAGGACCGCCCTGTTTACTTAACGCACACACACACACACAAACACACACACACAGTATACAGTTTCATGCAAGCCTCTTTGGTAGTGAAGCGCAGCAGCAGCGTCGCTGCTCGCCCGATGGCGACACCTTTAAAGAGCGAAACGAAGCCACACGAGGGATGAGCAGGTTCTGCTGTGAGCAAGTCAGACCGAACGCACAATCGGTTCAACGTGCCGCGAGAACACAGCTGACCGGAAACACCGTCTTCCTCCACGGCGGCGCATCCTACCGGCGACCTGTGGCGACGTAGGACTCCATGCAGCGGGTTGCTGCTGACGCTGCACGAGACAGGAAATAGAGGATTTAGCAGGATGTCGTGCAAAAATATCATCCATCCATCCATTATCCAAGCCACTTATCCCAGTTGGGGTCACGGGGACGCTGGAGCCTATCCCAGCAGTCGTTGGGTGGCAGGCGGGGAGACACCCTGGACAGGCCGCCGGTCCATCACAGGGCCCACACACACACACACACATTCACACCTAGGGACAATCTAATATGGCCGAGTCACCTGACCTACATGTCTTTGGACTGTGGGAGGAAACCGGAGCCCCCGGAGGAAACCCACCCAGACACGGGGAGACAGCATGCAAACTCCATACAGCGGACGACCCGGGACGACCCCCAAGTTTGGACTACCTGGGGCTCGAACCCAGGACCTTCTTGCTGTCACACGTCACACGCCTGTTGATTTAGACCAGTCTTCAGATGAACTGAAGGTTGTTTTGTTAAGAAACACACCTCTAACGCCGGCCCTCCCTAATCACACCCACTGACCACGGCTCCCAATGAGGGAACAAGTACAAAAGCGTTCAAAAACGTACCCTAACAGGGCGGCGTGGCGGCCTATTTTGTTGCCTGCCAACACGGGGCTCGCCGGTTCGAATCCCCGTGTGGCCTCCGGCTTGGTCAGGCATCTCTACAGACACAACTGGCCGTGTCTGCGGGTGGGAAGCCGGATGTGGGCATGCGTCCTGGTCGCTGCACTGGCGCCTCCTCTGGTCGGTCGGGGCGCCTGTTTGTGGGGGAGGGGGAGTAACGTGATCCTCCCACGCGCTACGTCCCCCCTGGTGAAACTCCTCACTGTCAGGTGAAAAGAAGCGGCTGGCGACTCCACATGTATCGGAGGAGGCATGTGGTAGTCTGCAGCCCCCCCCCCCCCGGCTCAGAAGAGCGGGGTAACTGGTCAAGTACAACTGAGAAGGGGGGGGGGGAACCCCTCACCAAAAAAACAAAATGATCCTAACAGACACAACTTGTCGTTGGACTTTCGGACATCAGCGTACAAATCTCTCAGTACGTCCGTAATCTTCGGTTTTTGAGGGTCGAAAGCGGCGTCTTTCTTTCCAATTTCGCGGTTCGGTTCAGTCCGGGCTCATCTAAAACCGACCCACGTCATGTAAAGAGCAGCCCGCGGGGTGTTTTCCATCTAAGATCTGCTACTGCGTAGTCTATAAATCATGAGGCGAGAGACCGTGTCCGCGCTAAGCGTGGTATACGGGATTAATGTAACGGCCGTCAACCAATCAGCACGCTGGATCAGAAACCGCCGCCCTGTAATCCTCCTTAATCCAGCTCAGGGTCACGCAGGGCCGAGGCCTCTCCTCAAACACACTGCTTTACTTCTGTTTGATAGTTCGCAGTCCTCCGAAGACTTGCGGATGTTGCAAATAGTGATGTTATGACAATGAGAAGTAGTGTTAGCGTGCTAACAGCCACGTCACATGTTCCTCAGATTCAGCTCTTCATCTGGACACACTGGGCCGAAGACTCACCGGTGTATAAACACACATCTCAAATTCATCTGCCCCTATTCCGAGTACGTTCACGAAAACGTATTATTACAGTGTGGACCAGGTTTTAACTGGACATTTCAACTTGTATCAGTTTAACAGTGATGATCTTTCATCTTGTATCAGTTTAACAGTGATATTTAATCTTGTATCAGTTTAACAGTGATATTTAATCTTGTATCAGTTTAACAGTGATATTTAATCTTGTATCAGTTTAACAGTGATATTTCATCTTGTATCAGTTTAACGGTGATGATCTTTCATCTTGTATCAGTTTAACAGTGATGATATTTCATCTTGTATCAGTTTAACAGTGATATTTAATCTTGTATCAGTTTAACAGTGATGATATTTCATCTTGTATCAGTTTAACGGTGATGATATTTCATCTTGTATCAGTTTAACGGTGATGATATTTCATCTTGTATCAGTTTAACGGTGATGATCTTTCATCTTGTATCATTTAAAAGTGATGATCTTTCATCTTGTATCAGTTTAACGGTGATGATCTTTCATCTTGTATCATTTAAAGGTGATGATATTTCATCTTGTATCAGTTTAACGGTGATGATATTTCATCTTGTATCAGTTTAACAGTGATGATCTTTCATCTTGTATCAGTTTAACAGTGATATTTAATCTTGTATCAGTTTAACAGTGATGATCTTTCATCTTCTATCAGTTTAACAGTGATGATCTTTCATCTTGTATCAGTTTAACAGTGATATTTAATCTTGTATCAGTTTAACAGTGATATTTAATCTTGTATCAGTTTAACAGTGATATTTCATCTTGTATCAGTTTAACGGTGATGATATTTCATCTTGTATCAGTTTAACAGTGATGATCTTTCATCTTGTATCAGTTTAACGGTGATGATCTTTCATCTTGTATCATTTAAAAGTGATGATCTTTCATCTTGTATCAGTTTAACGGTGATGATCTTTCATCTTGTATCATTTAAAGGTGATGATATTTCATCTTGTATCAGTTTAACGGTGATGATATTTCATCTTGTATCAGTTTAACAGTGATGATCTTTCATCTTGTATCAGTTTAACAGTGATATTTAATCTTGTATCAGTTTAACAGTGATGATCTTTCATCTTCTATCAGTTTAACAGTGATGATCTTTCATCTTGTATCAGTTTAACGGTGATGATCTTTCATCTTGTATCATTTAAAAGTGATGATATTTCATCTTGTATCAGTTTAACAGTGATGATATTTCATCTTGTATCAGTTTAACAGTGATGATATTTCATCTTGTATCAGTTTAACAGTGATGATCTTTCATCTTCTATCAGTTTAACAGTGATGATCTTTCATCTTCTATCAGTTTAACAGTGATATTTCATCTTGTATCAGTTTAACAGTGATGATATTTCATCTTGTATCAGTTTAACAGTGATGATATTTCATCTTGTATCAGTTTAACAGTGATGATATTTCATCTTGTATCAGTTTAACAGTGATGATATTTCATCTTGTATCAGTTTAACAGTGATGATATTTCATCTTGTATCAGTTTAACAGAGATGATCTTTCATCTTGTATCAGTTTAACAGTGATGATCTTTCATCTTGTATCAGTTTAACAGTGATGATCTTTCATCTTGTATCAGTTTAACAATGATATTTCATCTTGTATCAGTTTAACGGTGATGATATTTCATCTTGTATCAGTTTAACAGTGATGATATTTCATCTTGTATCAGTTTAAAAGTGATATTTCATCTTGTATCAGTTTAACAGTGATGATATTTCATCTTGTATCAGTTTAAAAGTGATATTTCATCTTGTATCAGTTTAACAGTGATGATCTTTCATCTTGTATCAGTTTAACAGTGATGATATTTCATCTTGTATCAGTTTAACAATGATCTTTCATCTTGTATCAGTTTAACAGTGATGATATTTCATCTTGTATCAGTTTAACAGTGATGATCTTTCATCTTGTATCAGTTTAACAGTGATCATCTTGTATCAGTTTAACAGTGATGATCTTTCATCTTGTATCAGTTTAACAGTGATTATATTTCATCTTGTATCAGTTTAACAGTGATGATCTTTCATCTTGTATCAGTTTAACAGTGATGATCTTTCATCTTGTATCAGTTTAAAAGTGATATTTCATCTTGTATCAGTTTAACAGTGATGATATTTCATCTTGTATCAGTTTAACAGTGATCATCTTGTATCAGTTTAACAGTGATGATCTTTCATCTTGTATCAGTTTAACAGTGATTATATTTCATCTTGTATCAGTTTAACAGTGATGATCTTTCATCTTGTATCAGTTTAACAGTGATGATCTTTCATCTTGTATCAGTTTAACAGTGATGATAGGACACATTATTACACTACCATGATGGCTGCGGATTTTCTTCTCATTTTGTCTCAAAATGGTGCAGAGGGAATTGTGCGTTCCAGTTCACTCCTCCTTCACTGCAATCCATCCTACATCACCTCCCACTTTCTCACCCCCTCTTTTACACTCCCCCACCCTCATTATCTTTCTATCACTAATTCTCCTTCCCCCCTCCCTCTCTCTCCCCCCTCCGTCCCTCTCAATCCCCCTCTCTCGCTCAGTGTGTTGTTATCACCAACCCTCTAGTGGAATCTCCATCACCACGGTCTTCCTCTCACCTCCTATTCTCCTCTCTCCCTCTCTCTGCCCCTCTTCTGTCAATCACACACACACACACACACACACACCACATCCTCTGCACTACTAAGTGTTCTTATTGGTTGCCCTTGGTGAATGATTTAGAGGGCGCTCGTTACGATTTGGGACACGTATGGCTGCTGTGCATGTATGCACACATGCACACACACAACACACACACAACACACACACCGTTGTTTCCACTGATAATGGTTGTTCTGGTTTCAGTGACGTCAAACAGAGACAAGAGAAGCGATCCATGATGAAAGCGGGTGTAATGTTTACCCTCCAGCCCAGAGACCCTTCCTTTCATATCCACTGCACTGCATGAATGAGCAGAGAGAGAGACAGAGACCATGGCTTAATCACTACCTCTGCACACAGCTGCAAATCTGTCATTCAGGCCCTTTATGTGCACTCCCTTTTGATTGCACACTCCCATGATTGCTCACACACACACACACACACACACACACACACGCACACACACACACACGCACACACACACACACACGCACACACACACACGTATATAAATCAAACATAAAAATTCACATGAACATGCAATACACACTGCCACTGCCACCGTCTGCATGCACACACACACACACGTATATAAATCAAACATAAAAATTCACATGAACATGCAATACACACTGCCACTGCCTGCATGCACACACACACACACACACACACACACACACACACACACACACACACACACACACACACACACACACACACACACACACACACAGAGGGAGAAAGCACCATCTTTATCCCCAGTTGGTGTGGCAGATGGGGGAAGTCTCCTGCTCAGCATATCCCTGTAGAGGGCGCCTGAACTCAGAGTCCCTCTGCTGACCCTGATCCAAATAATCTCACTCCCACAGCCCCAGGACTCTCTCTATCACACACACACACAGACACACACAGACACACACAGACACACACACACACACACACACACACACACACACACACACACACACACACACACACACACACACACACACACACACATCCATTCACTGGTGGGTGCCGATATGGACCAACTTTCTATCCCACCCCCGCACCCCTTCACACACCTGAAAACACACATTTAATAAAACACACACACACACACAGACACACAGACACACACACACACACACACACACACACACACACACACACACACACACACACACACACACACACACACACACATCCATTCACTGGTGGGTGTCGATACGGAACCAACTTTCTATCCCACCCCGCACCCCTTCACACACCTGAAAACACACATTTAATAAAACACACCACACACACACACACACACACACACACACACACACACACACACACACACACACACACACACACATCCATTCACTGGTGGGTGTCGATACGGAACCAACTTTCTATCCCACCCCGCACCCCTTCACACACCTGAAAACACACATTTAATAAAACACACCACACACACACACACACACACACACACACACACACATCCATTCACTGGTGGGTGTCGATACGGAACCAACTTTCTATCCCACCCCCGCACCCCTTCACACACCTGAAAACACACATTTAATAAAACACACACACACACACACACACACACACACACACACACACACACATACAGATTAGAGTACATTTGCACGGCGCCCCGGTGGCTCCCCCGGTGGAGTGGTACCACTTATGGCTGAGTCCTTACTGCTGCAGCCTGGGTTCGAATCCGGCCCAGGCTCTTTGCTGAATGTCATCCCCCCCCCCCCTCTCTCCCTCTCTCTGTCTCTCTCTCTCCCCCCTGCCCTTCCTGTCGCTCTCTCTCCACTATCGCTATCGAATAACGGCAGAAAATGTAAAAAAAAACAACTTTAAAGTGGTACATCTGTACACACATATGACGACACAAACGTGCCTAAAGACACACAAAGACACACTGACGAGGAAAGAGACACAGACACAAGAAACACTGCCAAGAAACAACCGTAGCTTATTTGAATGGAGGCAGGCGCTGGGAGTGTGTGTGTGTGTATGTGTGTGTATGTATGTGTGTGTGTGTGTTGTTACCGGGGGCGACGGGTGATTGCGTTTCCTCCTGCGTGAACCTGTGTGATTGTGTCAGCCAAGCTTCACTGCCTCTGTTCAAAGCAGCACACAGGAAAAAAAACAGATTGGCAGCCTGTTGGGTCACGAGACCCGAGTGTGTGTGTGTGTGTGTGTGTGTGTGTGTGTGTGTGTGTGTGTGTGTGTGTGTGTGTAATAAAAAGAGCTTATGAGGAAATCATCTTTATGTTCGACAGGGAAGAGGAGGCAAGGAGAGGGAAAGGAGGAAGAAAGGGAGGTGGGAAAAAGGACGTAGTCATGTGTGTGTGTGTCTGTGTGTGGGTGTGTGTGTGTGACTGTGTGTGTGTGCGCTGTATTGTCTCCCTGACACACCTTTCTACATTTCTTGAGATTGGTAAACTTGTGCAGGTCCAGTAACAACAGACACGCCTACACCGGTAACAACAGACACACCTACACCGGTAACAACAGACACACCTACACCGGTAACAACAGACACATCTGCACCAGTAACAACAGACACACCTACACCAGTAACAACAGACACACCTACACCGGTAACAACAGACACATCTGCACCGGTAACAACAGACACACCTACACCGGTAACAACAGACACACCTACACCGGTAACAACAGACACACCTACACCGGTAACAACAGACACACCTACACCAGTAACAACAGACTCACATACACCAGTAACAACAGACACAGCTACACCGGTAACAACAGACACAGCTACACCGGTAACAACAGACACACCTACACCAGTAACAACAGACACACCTACACCGGTAACAACAGACACACCTACACCGGTAACAACAGACACAGCTACACCGGTAACAACAGACACACGTACACCGGTAACAACAGACACATCTGCACCAGTAACAACAGACACAGCTACACCAGTAACAACAGACACACCTACACCAGTAACAACAGACACACCTACACCAGTAACAACAGACACACCTACACCGGTAACAACAGACACATCTGCACCAGTAACAACAGACACAGCTACACCAGTAACAACAGACACACCTACACCGGTAACAACAGACACAGCTACACCGGTAACAACAGACACAGCTACACCAGTAACAACAGACACACCTACACCGGTAACAACAGACACACCTACACCAGTAACAACAGACACAGCTACACCAGTAACAACAGACACAGCTACACCGGTAACAACAGACACACCTACACCGGTAACAACAGACACACCTGCACCGGTAACAACAGACACAACTACACCGGTAACAACAGACACAGCTACACCGGTAACAACAGACACACCTACACCGGTAACAACAGACACACCTACACCGGTAACAACAGACACAGCTACACCAGTAACAACAGACACACCTACACCGGTAACAACAGACACACCTACACCGGTAACAACAGACAGAGCTACACCGGTAACAACAGACACAGCTACACCAGTAACAACAGACACACCTACACCGGTAACAACAGACACAGCTACACCAGTAACAACAGACACACCTACACCAGTAACAACAGACACAGCTACACCGGTAACAACAGACACAGCTACACCCGTAACAACAGACACAGCTACACCAGTAACAAATGACACACCTACACCGGTAACAACAGACACAGCTACACCGGTAACAACAGACACACCTACACCGGTAACAACAGACACAGATACACCGGTAACAACAGACACACCTACACCGGTAACAACAGACACACCTACACCGGTAACAACAGACAAACCTACACCGGTAACAACAGACACAGCTACACCAGTAACAACAGACACAGCTACACCGGTAACAACAGACACACCTACACCAGTAACAACAGACACACCTACACCGGTAACAACAGACACAGCTACACCAGTAACAACAGACACACCTACACCGGTAACAACACACACACCTACACCGGTAACAACAGACACAGCTACACCAGTAACAACAGACACACCTACACCGGTAACAACAGACACAGCTACACCGGTAACAACAGACATACCTACACCGGTAACAACAGACACAGCTACACCAGTAACAACAGACAAACCTACACCGGTAACAACAGACACACCTACACCGGTAACAACAGACACAGCTACACCAGTAACAACACACACACCTACACCGGTAACAACAGACAAACCTACACCGGTAACAACAGACACACCTACACCGGTAACAACAGACACACCTGCACCAGTAACAACAGACACACCTGCACCAGTAACAACAGACACAGCTACACCGGTAACAACAGACACACCTACACCGGTAACAACAGACACACCTGCACCGGTAACAACAGACACACCTGCACCAGTAACAACAGACACACCTACACCGGTAACAACACACACACCTACACCGGTAACAACAGACACAGCTACACCAGTAACAACAGACACAGCTACACCAGTAACAACAGACACACCTACACCGGTAACAACAGACACAGCTACACCGGTAACAACAGACATACCTACACCGGTAACAACAGACACAGCTACACCAGTAACAACAGACAAACCTACACCGGTAACAACAGACACACCTACACCGGTAACAACAGACACAGCTACACCAGTAACAACACACACACCTACACCGGTAACAACAGACAAACCTACACCGGTAACAACAGACACACCTACACCGGTAACAACAGACACACCTGCACCAGTAACAACAGACACACCTGCACCAGTAACAACAGACACAGCTACACCAGTAACAACAGACACAGCTACACCGGTAACAACAGACACACCTACACCGGTAACAACAGACACACCTACACCAGTAACAACAGACACAGCTACACCGGTAACAACAGACACACCTACACCGGTAACAACAGACACACCTACACCGGTAACAACAGACACACCTACACCGGTAACAACAGACACACCTACACCGGTAACAACAGACACAGCTACACCAGTAACAACAGACACAGCTACACCGGTAACAACAGACACAGCTACACCGGTAAGAACAGACACACCTACACCGGTAACAACAGACAAACATACACCAGTAACAACAGACACACCTACACCAGTATCAACAGACACAGCTACACCGGTAACAACACACACACCTACACCGGTAACAACAGACACACCTACACCAGTAACAACAGACACAGCTACACCGGTAACAACAGACACACCTACACCGGTAACAACAGACAAACCTACACCAGTAACAACAGACACACCTACACCGGTAACAACAGACACAGCTACACCGGTAACAACAGACACACCTACACCAGTAACAACAGACACACCTACACCAGTAACAACAGACAAACCTACACCAGTAACAACAGACACACCTGCACCGGTAACAACAGACACACCTACACCGGTAACAACAGACACACCTACACCAGTAACAACAGAAGCTAACCTAAAGAAAGCCACTGTTAGCTGGAGATCACATGACACTCACTGTTAGCTGGAGATCACATGACACTCACTGTTAACTGGAGGTCACATGACACTCACTGTTAGCTGGAGATCACATGACACTCCCTGTTAGCTGGAGATCACATGACACTCACTGTTAACTGGATGTCACATGACACTCACTGTTAACTGGAGGTCACATGACACTCAACTGAAAATCACCTGCAAACTACAGTCTACCCCATGTAAGCCGCATGGCCAGGGATCAGGAACACCTTGTCTTTTCATTTCATGCACTTGCGCACACAAAATGAAACGAACCATCGTTTCCCCCAGTCCACAGCGGTGCAACACAAACACAAAACCACACATCCACACACTACAAGAACACACAAACTAACACATATATCCAAACTGAGCAAAACATAAAAAATAAAATAAAATAAAATCCCTGTCCAGGAGAGCGAACACCAGCCAGGATGACTGTCGGCACTGCCGGTCTGCATGGGCTAGCAGTTAGCTTAGCCTGCTTCTGTGTCCTGTCAGACCGCCTGAGGTGGAAACACCGAGGGCGCAGCGCCGGGCAGGGCTGTGGTCCTTGGGGCCACCAGACATAGCAGACCAGGCTCCCTCAGCCGATCCAACGCCAGCTCTCCCAGCCAAACACTTACGACACACCTCCCCGCACGCCACCAAAAACACAGTCAACGCCAGGCGAGGCCGCCATCAGACTGCCCTCGGTTTTACCAGAACTGCCGGTCTGCATAGGCTAGCAGTTAGCTTAGCCTGGCCCTGCTTCTGCATCCTGTCAGACCACCCTCGGTGTTTCCTCCTCGGGCACAGCCCCGGGCAGGGCGCTGGTCCCTGGGCCCACAGGGACCCAGCAGATCCAGCGCCAGCTCTCCCAGCCATCAAACAAAGGCAAACTCAGACGCAGACGTGGACAAAGACACCGCATGGACGGTACTGGGCGAGGCCGCCGCAAATATGAATTCGCGCCGCCATCGTCCCACACCGGCAGCGGAAGTTGATGGCAGTTGTTCTGGTACCCGTCCACACAGCTAATGTGTAAACAACATGCAGGTTCGTAATACACACGTAATCCAGCAAGAGATGTACCGAACATCAGGGACACCGCCTTCTCCTTTACACCTCAGTTTGTGTGTCCTAGAATTGCGTCATGCATCGCCGTCTTCTAAAAACTAGAGGATCTTGGTTATTTTCCGGCGTCCCGCATGCTTCTCATTGCTGGGTGGGTGATGCAAAGCTATCGGGTTCATGCTGGGCCAAGACTTCTCCAGCTAAAGTCCCACTCGTGTTCTGATAAGCTGATGGTTCACAGCTGTGTAAAACCCGGTCGTCCAAAGCGCCGGACACGACTCTGATAAGACCGTTGGGTTACTGCGTTTACGGTGATCACCGCGAAGGCCGTTGGGGGTTTTCTTTTAAGACGGACACGGAAAGTTGATGACCTTCAGCAGCCTACTCGCTTCCATTTCTGCCGTCTGCCTTGTGCTTTCGTGACCGGGGATCAGATAAAACGGACCAGAAGAGGAACGCCGCCCAGACGTTTGGAGGAGGAAATGCGGCGGCTGATCAATGGAGAGACAAACACGCTCGGGCCCCCAGAGCGAACGCACCTCCTCACCGAGGCGCTCGCTCGCCCCGCTTGCACGTCACCGCTCTCTCCCGCCTACTGGCTCAACCTCCCCCTCTCCCTTTCACACAAACACGCCAATGGACACACACACACACACACACAATCCACCCACCACATGCACACACACCAACATACACGCATACTGAAAACAGGCCAATGAAAAGGGAGACAGAAAACAGAAGGAAGGACAGAAAGAGTCAGACAGAGAGAGAGAGAGAGAGAGAGAGACAGAGTGATGGACAGAAAGGGAAAGTGAAAGACAGTCAGAGGGAGAGACCTTGGCAGGCGGTTGGAGAACCACCCGAGTGGTTCTGATGGAATTTTCCGGCGCTCTATCAATAGAGACGCACCGCTGTTCCCGTTGGAAACCTTCCATTTGCCTTTCGGGTGCAAACTGCCAACCGGCACCCACGAGGGCATGCATCGGCCCGGGCCGACCCTGGTGGGAGGTGACCTCTGACCTCCACAATACCGGCACCAGGTTCTGCCCCGTGGGCCTCAGAATCAAGTGGGAATCTGACTGGAGTGTGGGTGTTGTCATGAAAACACACACACATGCACGCACACACACACAGAGTTAGCTAGCTGTTTGGGTTGTGTGTCTAATTTGTTGCATGTGTGTGTTAGTGAGGTTTAGTTGCGTGACAATAGGGGAACAGTGCACGTGCAGAGGATTTCAGGTCGTATGTGTGTGTGTGTGTGTGTGTGTGTGTGTTTAATCAGGCATCCAGCGCAAAACCCATCACGGCAGAATTGTAGATATTCATCTTGCGTCCACAATGCCTTTGTTGCCGAGCGCACGTGCTTAAATAGCACCGTTGCCACGGCAGCAATTAACCACCAATTACGGTCTGTATTCTCAAGGCAGGTCTGCGGGCAGATGATGTCGGATGAGATGCAAAAGCGAGTCGGTGAGAACGAGAACCGAGGAAAGAGGGCGAGAGACAGAAGAAGGCAGTCAGCAGGGGACATGGGAGAGCTACAGAGGGGACACGACGTCATATCCCTCCATCTTGTTGTATCGTCCTTAGATATCGTAATAGAGTTTGGTACTGTGAACTACTTTATACATAATTCTGCTCTATAGAATGTATGTGTCCTGGTCGCTGCACTAGTGCCTCTAGAGCGTGATCCTCCCACGCGCTACGTCCCCCTGGCGAAACTCCTCACTGTCAGGTGAAAAGAAGCGGCTGGCGACTCCACATGTATCGGAGGAGGCCTGTGGTAGTCTGCAGGCCTCCCCGGATTGGCAGAAGGGGTGGAGCAGCGACCGGGACGGCTCGGAAGAGTGGGGTAATTGGACAGGTACAACTGGGGAGAAAAGGGAGGGGGGTGCTTTCACCATATTATACATAGCTATAGTTATACCATAAAGCCTCTCTGAAATGACCTGAATTTTGAGAGAGTGAGAGAGAGAAATAAAGGAGACGGGAGGACACAAGGACAAAACCAGAACTTGACGGCCATCGGGGTAAAGGGGTATCTGGGTAATTCGCAAGGAAACGTCTCCGTGGGGAGGGGCAGTTAGAGGACTGAAATAACAGCCTGTCTCCTGATGGCTCGCTTACAAAGACATGAAGCCTGTCAAGACTCTGTGTGTGTGTGTGTGTGTGTGTGTGTGTGTGTGTGTGTGTGTGTGTGTGTGTGTGTGTGTGTGTGTGTGTGTGTGTGTGTGTGTGTGTGGTGCTTCGAGGATTGCAAGCTGGCTGTGTGGTAGGTGACTCAGCACTTTGTCGCCTGCGACCTTGGAGATTCCTCTCAGCATTACAGGAGCCCTAACACACACACACACACACACACACACACACACACACACACACACATACACACAATAACATCAAATGTGGCAAAAAGCCATACAGCTGATTGTATTGACAGCCCCAACACATTCGCACACACACACACATGCCAGGATTCGAACTACAGAGCAGGCCAATCTGATAAGCAGGAAACCGTCCGGATCCACGGCGATCCCGCCAATCGTGAAGTCGATCAGATGAACGGTTGTGGAGAAAATCGAAGGGCAAGAGATTCAGACAGAAATTCCTCCCTTTTGAGTTGGATTATTAAAATCTCGAGGAATTTTGGAATCCATTTAGTTGATATATTGTAGCGAATTCGGGGGGCAACGCGACCACAGAAACTGCCGCGGCCGGGACGCGAACCCGTGTCACCCGCACCGCAGGAGGCATCGCTAACCGCTAGACTAAAGGGTCAGACCCGCCAGCCAGCGGCCAGCGTGTCTACTGATCCATGCACGTTACAGTATCAAAGACTAACGAGCGGGGCGTTCTAACAAACGTCCCTCTCAGGCCGTCCATCAGTGAGTGACCACAATTTGCGACGCAGCCCAGCGTGGGAAAAACCGACTAGACCAGCCGCACCGCAGTTAGGAAACAGAATCACACAACAATCACAACAAAGAACGTCAATATAGGACTAGGACCGGTCCTCACAAACGCACAGCTCAAACAAGAAAGCGTCCGATTCTTACCTTAAATCCGAAGCGACCACAAGGGGGCCGGGGGGGGGGGTCTTGCTTCGACATTCTGACTACTCATCAAAAATACCGAATAAAATCGCTGCTTTCTCGTGAGTCGCCATTCACATACCGCGCTAGCTAGCTAGCTAACCCTTTTTTCGGTCTTCCATTTTTAAGCTAGCGCCAAGGCGTATTACAAGAGGAGGAAAAAATATACAGTTGGTAACTTTGTACTTAAGTTGCCATTTTGAGTTAGGATATTTGCAACTTAAATAAACGTCAACCAAAATATTAGTCAGGGAAAACCCGAAGTATCGCTCATCGGCTGAAATCCACGCCACCGCCCAGCTCACACCGGCGCCATCTTGGCCCGCCGTGGCGCCATCTTGGCCCGCCGTGGCGCCATCTTGGCCCGCCGTGGCGCCATCTTGGCCCGCCGTGGCGCCATCTTGGCCCGCCGTGGCGCCATCTTGGCCCGCCGTGGCGCCATCTTGGCCCGCCGTGGCGCCATCTTGGCCCGCCGTGGCGCCATCTTGGTCCGCCGTGGCGCTTTTTGAGCGCGCCGCCACGCATGGCTGGCCTATCAGGAACAGACACAGCATTGTGTGTCTTATAGCGCAGACAAATGTTCAGAAACCGGAATGCAATGAGAGAATAAACACAACACTGGCATATGTTTACTATCATTATTTATTTCAGGAACCTTAATGTGCCGAAAAATAAAAACCTATAACCTGTGACACAAAAACGGGCCGTGTTTCAGAGCGCCCCCTAAATTTCTCAAAGTAGGCTTTCAGGGGAGCTCATCGTCTCCTTTTCAGGGGAGCCGAGCTCTCCTTAGCCCCCCCCCCCACACACACACAGGCAGACAATGCGAAACCCTGCAGCATTCTTTGCAGACAGTTACCAGGTGTGACTGCAGACGTAGTTATGACTTATTAATGAGAAATCAATGCCTCCATACATCCTTTCCAGTACAAACAGCGTGGGTGTGTTCTCAAGCGGCTGCCAGGTGAGATTAATCACAGAGTTTAATCTGTGTAACCCACTATCTCCTCTGTGTGTTGTTATCTCTGCTCTCTACGCCAGTGCTCAATCAGGTCCTCGGGAACTCACACATGTGGTGTTTTTCTATTCTGCCAGGCAGTTTACTACATTTACACCTATTGTTCCAGGTCTAAATGCCCTTTCAGGTGGAACAGGAAGCCAAGAGGAAGTCGTTCACCCAACCTGCTCGCGTCCATATGGTTCAGGTCGGAAATTAAGAAATGCGGAGGATGCAAAACGACTGTTGTGCGTGTGGACGCTCATTTCACTCAACAAAAGCTAACACTAGAGCGTCCGGGTAGCGTAGGGGGTCTATTCCGCTGCCTACCAACACGAGGATCGCCGGATCGAATCCCCGTGTTACCTCCGGCTTGGTCGGGCGTCCCTACAGACACAATTGGCCGTGTCTGCGGGTGGGAAGCCGGATGTGGGTATGTGTCCTGGTCCCTGCGCTAGTGCCTCCTCTGGTCGGGCGGGGCGCTTGTTCAGAGGGGAAGGGGGAGGGGGAAGACGTGATCCTCCCACGTGCTACGTCCCCCTGGTGAAACTCCTCACTGTCAGGTGAAAAGAAGCGGCTGGTGACTCCACACGTATGGGAGGAGGCACCTGGTAGTCTGCAGCCCTCCCCGGATGGGCAGAGGGGGTGGAGCAGCGACCGGGACGGCTCGGAAGAGCGGAGTAATTGGCCGGATACAATTGGGGGAGCGAAAGGGGGGCGGAAAAAAAGCTAACACAAACGTAGCAGAAAGACATCGCTTGATTGTAGATATATAACGAGACGATTCTACGTTTACCACTTGTAACTGTAGCTCGTCCATCGACTTTAGTCACAGTGCCGCTGACGGCCATGATGGGAACTCTTGTGACGGCGACTGTGATGACGTCACAACTCGGCAATTTGCGCTGCATCCAAATGTTTTCCTATACCCTGACTCCATCATCTGACTTAGCACAGGTGTTCATGTGGTGACTCCTGTTGGGAAGCCCGACACCACTTTAATGCACCGTAAAACCTCTCGATTGACGTCTGGAGTACCCGACACAGGACATTAACAATGACCTGCCAGAACAGAATGGAATAGAAACCAGGTAAGGTAGGTGCGGTTTGGGTGTTGCTGCGGACGCAGGGAGAAGGATGGAGTGACTCATCTGGAGAGGGGACGCCTGTGTTTATTCAACCCGTCCGTCTGTTATGTGACTAACTAAGCAGGCAGAGACCGGCCTGGACTCCATGGATCCGGTACGTTCTGCACTTTCAGGGGCACGTGTTTTTACATCTCTTTAGCCCACGTGCTACAAGCGGCACATACTTAAAGCATATCAAAAGATTTTTTTAGACACACAACGTGTATTTTCCTACCTTACAGGCAGCCATTGATTTGCTTTTTCTACATCCCCCCCTTTTCTCCCCAACTGTACCCGGCCAATTACCCCACTCTTCCGAGCCGTCCTGGTCGCTGCTGCTCCACCCCCTCTGCCGATCCGGGGAGGGCTGCAGACTACCACGTATCTCCTCCGATAAATGTGGAGTCACCAGCTGCTTCTTCTTTTCACCTGACAGTGAGGAGTTTCACCAAGGGGACGTAGCGTGTCGGAGGATCCCCGGCCGACCAGAGGAGGCGCTAGTGCAGCGACCAGGACACATACCCACATCCGGTTTCCAACCCGCAGACACGGCCAATTGTGTCTAAAGGGACGCCCGACCAAGCCGGAGGTCACACGGGGATTCGAACCAGCCATCCCTGTGTTGGTAGGCAACGGAACAGACCGCTACGCCACCCGGACCTCAAACACGTTTCAAGTCTCTGCAAGATGATTTTCAATCTGTTCTGAAATGAGCAGTGTAGCAGAACACTTCCCTTCATGTTCCGTTCCGACTGACGCGGCCTGAAGCGAGCCGTCTTATTGAAGTCGGTCTGTTTCAGAGAGTAGGCTAACGTGCCCCGAATGTGAATGTGCCATTAGTGCTGAAGCCCTTCATCGGTCCTCCACTTTTACAGCGCACGTCTTCCAAGACAAGACAGGAGACACGGCCTCGCCGCATGTTGATGCACAATATCTACATTTTGCACTTACAATTCACATTTTGCTGATCATCCATCCATTATCCATTATCCATTATCCAAGCCCCTCATCCCAACTGGGGTCGTGGGATGCTGGAGTCTATCCCAGCACTCATTGGGCGGTAGGCGGGCAGACAACCTGGACAGGCTGCCAGACCATCACAGGGCCGACACACACACACACACACACACCTAGGAGCAAGGTAGCACAGCCCATCCACCTGACCTACAGGTCTTTGGACTGTGGGAGGAAACCCACGCAGACACGGGGAGAACATGCAAACTCCACACAGAGGACGACCCGGGACGACCCCCAAGGTTGGACTACCCCGGGGCTCGAACCCAGGACCTTCTTGCTGTGAGGCGACCAGACTAACCACTGTGCCACCATCCTTATCTAATGACACATTTTTTAAGATGACTATTATATATATATATATATATATATATATATATATATATATATATATATATATATATATATATATATATATATATATATATATATATATATATATATATATAGTAACGTGCATGGATAATTAGACCCGCTGGCCTGACCCTTTAGTTTAGCGGTGCGGGCGATACGGGTTCGCTTCCCGGCCGCGGCAGTTTCTGTGGTTGCGTTGTCCCCCGAATTCGCTACACTAGTATTATTATTATTATTATTATCAAAGTGCAGGTTAATATACTACATTGTTAATAATGCATCGGCAAGAGGTTTGTGTCAGTACTGTTTGTCCATATGTGCATTCATAATTCACATTCGCCGTTTAAATCCGTCCCTAATTTCATAACGTCTTTTTAAATTCATTTCTGATGCAATTTGATGCATCCATTAATAAAATATATCCATGTTATTAATAATGTATGCACAAGCGCTTTATTTCCACGGCATATTTACCGACTGTATTTCACCTTGTCAATATTGTGACCCTCGTGACTGTAATATTTGCTAGTAATATTTGATTTGCTAATGTCCCTTACGGCTTTCCGTAGCGCCACAACAAAGTCACGTGATGTACGTAACAACGGCAGTCGGAATCCGGTCGGTGAATAAACACCCAGCACGAAAGAAGTCGTCCTTGCTTTATTAATGTTATAAGTTAACATAGCCAGAGGGCACAGATCATTACATGGTGTCAGAGTAGCGGAGTTTAAATACCCAATATGGATTCGTACGGCGTTCCAGCTCCACGGATGGACTGGGAATCGGCGAACTTACCTGAAGCATGGAGACGATTTCGACAAACAACGGAGCTAATGTTCACGGGCCCCCTGCGCGGGAAGAATGAAGAGGAGAAATGCAGCTACCTCCTGCTCTGGATAGGGGAAAAAGGGCGCGATGTGCACAACACTTGGACACTCAGCGGAGAACAAGCCAAGAAGCTAGAAACGTACTACGATAAGTACACTGAGTACATCACCCCCAAAGCAAACCCGATTTATGCCAGATATAAATTTCATGAAAAGATGCAGGGAGAGAGTGAATCCTTCGAACGATTTGTAACTGAGCTAAAGCTCCTAGTCAAAGACTGTGGCTACCCAAATGCCGACGAGATGGTCAGGGACCGCATCGTGTTTGCCACCAACTCACCCAGAGTGAGAGAAAAGCTACTTAGCCAGGGAGCTGAGCTAACGCTAGAAAAAGCCATAGATGTAGCCCGCTCACACGAGCTAGCAAAGCAACAGCTAACGTTTATGGGCCAGGGCAGCACACATGAAACGGTGCACGCAATAGGCAGAAAGACTTACAAACCGAACGCACCCAAAGCAGCTAACGCTAACTTCAGACAAAGGGACGTTAGCACCGCCGCCAGGGCGTGTAGCTATTGTGGAGGGCTACACGGCGCTAAAGCCACTTGCCCAGCTAAGGGTAAACAATGCATTAAATGCAAGAAGCTCAATCATTTTGCTAAAGTATGCAAGTCTAGCTCCCAGGGACAGACAAAGTACTACCGCGGCACAGTACATGCCGTCGGAGAGAACCCAGAAGAGTACACCACTGACAGAGAGCAGGAAGAACTGTACTTCGACAACATTACAGTGGAGAGCACCGCTGTGGGAGAACAGACAGAGCTGTACATAGACTGCATCTCAATAGAGAACAACGGAAAAAGCAACGAGCAGGCTTACGTAGAGGTTGGAATTGGCACACCTCCACAGAAGGTAAAGTTTAAACTAGACACTGGGGCACAGGCCAATACTATTCCCACCAACCTGTTCCAGGCGCTGTTCAAAAATGTGACACTAAAACCAGCAATACACAGACTCACTGAATATGGAGGAGGCGCGCTGAGCGTGAAAGGCACATGCAAACTCAAATGTAAGTACAGAGACAATGCAATGATGCTGGACTTTTACGTCATTGACACAAACGCCCCACCAGTCATGGCAATGAAAACATGCCGTGACCTAAACTTGGTAAAAATAGTGATGGCTGTGAGCGAGGAAAACAATGTCACATCACAGAGCATAATGGATGAGTATGCAGATGTTTTCCAAGGAATAGGAGAGTTCCCAGGCGAGTGCACCTTCCGCGTCACACCAGATGCAACGCCGGTCGTCTGCCCGCCACGCAGAATCCCCATCGCCCTACGCAGCAAACTGAGGGACGAGCTTGACAGCATGGAGAAAGGCGGCATAATCTGTAAGGTAACAGAACCCACAGAATGGGTGAACGCACTCGTTATTGTTGAGAAGCCAAAGACAGGCAAACTTAGAGTGTGTTTAGACCCCAGAGCTCTTAACAAAGTGATACAACGACCTCACTATCCCCTCCCCACGCTGGAGGACGCCACCACAAAGCTCGCTGGAGCTGAGTACTTTAGCGTGTTAGACGCGCGGTCAGGCTATTGGGCCATCAAACTGAGCACTGAATCCTCAATGTTGACGACATTTAACACAGTGTTTGGCAGGTATCGTTTCCTCAGACTGCCATTCGGAATCGTGTCCGCTCAAGACGAGTTCCAGAGACGCGTGGATGAAACATATGAAGGATTGGACGGTGTGACGGCCATAGTGGACGATATACTAGTGTTCGGCAAGACTAAAGAGGAACATGACCAGCGTCTCAGAGCGATGCTGAAGCGCACAAGGGAGCGAGGAGTGCGGCTCAACCCCGACAAGTGTCACATATGCGTGTCCGAGGTAAGCTACTTTGGCCACACGCTCTCACACGAAGGCATCAAACCAGACCCACACAAGGTGAAGGCGGTCAAGGACATGCAACCCCCACAGAACAAAGCAGAGCTGGAGACAGTCCTCGGCATGATCAACTACCTCGCCAGATTTGCTCCACACCTCTCACAGATAAACTCACCCCTCAGACAGCTTCTGAAACAGGACAGTGAGTTTGTGTGGGATGCAGTCCACGACAAGGCGTTCCAAGAGATGAAGAATCTCATTACACAGCACCCAGGTCCAGTACTCTCATATTTCGACCCGCAGAAAGAGCTGCGACTCCAAGTGGATGCATCCAAAAGTGGCCTTGGGGCTGTCATGCTCCAAGATGGCAAACCAATTGCCTATGCGTCCAAGTCACTCAACAGCACTGAAGAAAACTACGCACAGATAGAGAAGGAGCTCTACGCTGTGGTCTTCGGCTGCAAGAGGTTCCACGAGTACATGTATGGACGAAAAGTAATTGTGGAGTCAGACCACAAGCCTCTGGAGGCAATACTAAAAAAGCCACTGGCAGCAGCACCACCCCGGCTGCAACGGATGATCCTGGCGCTCCAAAAATACGACATCCAAATCATCCACCGCCCTGGTAAGGACATACCGGTGGCCGACACACTGTCACGCAAGTCAATAGAACACCACGACAGTGACCTACAGGAAGGGATGGAGGCCCAAGTGCACACAGTCCTCAGCAACATCCCTGTGAGCGACACAAGACTCACAGAAATCAAGCAGGAAACAGCGCAAGATTCACAGCTCACCGCACTCAGACGAGCCACACTCACTGGCTGGCCAGACACAAAGAAAAAGTGCCCGCCCAGCATCCAGGAATACTGGAACCACAGAGCAGAAATCTCAGAAATGGACGGTATCCTGTTCAAAGGTGAGAGAATCATTGTCCCCCAAAAGCTTCGCAAGGACATGATACAGCGCATCCATGCCAGCCACCTTGGCGTGGAAAAAAGCAAATGCCGAGCAAGAGACTTACTGTTCTGGCCTGGCATGGGGAAACAGATCGAGGATGCGGTAGCAGATCTACCGACGCAACCGTCAACACCTGCGACAAAGCAGAGTGAACACTCACACTACACACACACACACTTCACAGCAGACTGTTACCAGCGCTAACAACAACACACAAGCCCATCAGCAAGAGCATGCTGAACCTCCAGACACGAACAATCAGCGACAACCAGACACACAGCCTGGTTACACCACGAGGTCAGGTCGCACGATCAAACCAAGACAAATCCTTGACTTATGAATGTTAAAAAAAGAGAGAATTTTACACCAACCTGTACTATACCTGCTATGTTTTGAAAAGAAATATTTACAGCGTTCACTTACCTTATGTACCTACCTGCTGTTTGCAGTTACCAGTAATGAAATGAAAAAAAAAAAAGATGAAATGTTATTATGGTGTCACATTTAGACAGTGAAGGAAATGTTTTACACTACTTTGTTGCAGTCCAGTTATATAAGAGTTCCACTTTCATATTCTTTCTTATTAAGATTGTATTCGCTTATAAACGTGCTCAATGTGATCTGTATCTCTGCAGAGAAAGCAGCACTTCTCAGAAAAAGGGAGATGTAATATTTGCTAGTAATATTTGATTTGCTAATGTCCCTTACGGCTTTCCGTAGCGCCACAACAAAGTCACGTGATGTACGTAACAACGGCAGTCGGAATCCGGTCGGTGAATAAACACCCAGCACGAAAGAAGTCGTCCTTGCTTTATTAATGTTATAAGTTAACATAGCCAGAGGGCACAGATCATTACAGTGACGTTCTCGAGATTGCCGTGTTTCATTTTACGACTGTGCTGAGCTGTAAATGTGCGTTCAACGAACTCTAGTGGAAGAAGCGAAAGCTGAAGTGAAAGCTGAAGAAGTGAAAGTGGAAGAAGCGAAAGTGGACGAAGTGAATGGGGAACTGAAATAAAGCAGAAACAGATACCGCCGTGGGCGCAACCCAGATACGTCCAATCCAGCAGACTTGGGCTGAACAAGATACGGTCACGTGGAACAGTAAGTACACCGCAAGCGTTGACTTTACAGACCCCCCCCCGCCTTTCTCCCCAGGGAAGAGGAAAGAGGGAGGCCAAAGAGGAGGTCTATGGATGTGGTGAGGGAGGACACGCAGGTGGCTGGTGTGACAGAGGCAGATGCAGAGGACAGGAAGAGATGGAAAACGATGATCCGCTGTGGCGCCCCCTAACGGGAGCAGCCGAAAGTAGTGGTGTATCTGGCCAATTACCCCCCTCTCTGCTCCCCCCCACCCTCTGCCGATCCGGGGAGGGCTGCAGGTCTCAGAGAGCTCTTTGGATCTGGGCAGGGTGATACCACACACAACAAAGAGCAAACTCGCGGGGCGTCCGGGTGGCGCGGCGGTCTATTCCGTCGCCCACCAACGCGGGGGTCACCGGTTCGAATCCCCGCGTGACCTCCGGCTTGGTCGGGCGTCCCTACAGACACAACTGGCCGTGTCTGCGGGTGGGAAACCGGATGTGGGCGTGTGTCCTGGTCGCTGCACTAGCGCCTCCTCTGGTCGGTCGGGGCGCCTGTTCAGGTGTGAGGGGGGAACAGCGCGATCCTCCCACGCGCTACGTCCCCCTGGTGAAACTCCTCACTGTCAGGTGAAAAGAAGCGGCTGGCGACTCCACGTGTATCAGACTTCGTCACATGGCTGAGGGGTTACAAGGAGCGCCACAAAACAAAGTTTATAATTCGAAAGTCCCTCCAGCACTTTTCTGTCTGTCACCCTTTCACTCTCTCTTACTTCCCAGATCTCTCCATTTCTCTGCCCATTCCTGACCTCCCGTTCGGGGTGGTGGGGGGGGGCAGGGGGGCAGGTGGAGGAGAACTCTGTCAGGAGCCCAATTAGAGGCAAACAGAGACACACTGCTCTACACAGGAAGCTAATGACCCCGGCTAATTATGCTAACGAGGCTGTTCACAGGTGTTTAGGATGCACCTTTTGACGCTGCAACACGAGAGAGACATGGACAGCAGTGTGTGTGTGTGTGTGTGTGTGTGTGTGTGTTTGTGTGTGTGTGTGTGTGTGTGTGTGTGTGTGCCTGCCAAGCAAAATGAAAATAGTTCTCATGGACACACATCCAACACAAGGCTGGATTCTCTGACTACTTCGATGACGCACATATACCTCCCCTTCTGTGTGGCGCACACACACACACACACACACACACACAAACACACACACACACACACACACACACACACACACACACACACACACACACACACTCAGGTGGGTGATACCGAACACTGAGGCGGTATTTGCATCATCTCCTAAATTGCACCATTTGGTATCCATCCACCCATCCATTATCCAAATCACTTATCCTGCTCTCAGGGTCGCGGGGATGGGGGAGCCTATCCCAGAAGTCATTGGGCGGCAGGCGGGGAGACACCCTGGGCAGGCCGCCAGGCCATCACAGGGCTCTCACTCACACTCACACACACACACACACACACACACACACACTAAGGACAGCTTAGTACGGCCGAGTCACCTGACCTACATGTCTTTGGACTGTGGGAGAAAACCGGAGCCCCCGGAGGAAACCCACGAGGACACGGGGAGAACATGCAAACTCCACACAGAGGACGACCCGGGACGACCCCCAAGGTTGGACTACCCCGGAGCTCGAACCCAGGACCTGCTTGCTGTGAGGCGGCCGCGCTAACCATTGCGCCACCGTGCCGCCCATTAATATTAACTGTCAAAACGATAAGCTCCCCCCTCCCCTCTCTCTCCCCCTCTCTCTCCTCCCCCCCTACTCTGAGTAGGTGTTTTGAAGCCAGCTGGGAATTCCTTGACATTTTTCTACCACTCCTCTTTGTACAAAAAGGAGTGAAAAGAAAGACAGCCTGCATTGTATTGTGTGTTTGTGTGTGAGAGAGAGAGCGACAGAGAGAGAGAGAGAGAGAGAGAGAGAGAGAGAGAGAGCGACAGAGAGAGAGAGCGAGAGAGAGAGAGAGAGCAACAGAGAGAGAGAGAGAGCGACAGAGAGAGAGAGAGAGCGAGAGAGAGAGAGAGAGAGAGAGAGAGAGCAACAGAGAGAGAGCAACAGAGAGAGAGAGAACGACAGAGAGAGAGAGAGAGAGAGAGCAACAGAGAGAGAGCAACAGAGAGAGAGAGAGAGCAACAGAGAGAGAGAGAACGACAGAGAGAGAGAGAGAGAGAGCAACAGAGAGAGAGAGAACGACAGAGAGAGAGAGAGAGCAACAGAGAGAGAGAGCAACAGAGAGAGAGAGAACGACAGAGAGAGAGAGAGAGAGAGAGAGCAACAGAGAGAGAGAGAACGACAGAGAGAGAGAGAGCAACAGAGAGAGAGAGCAACAGAGAGAGAGAGAACGACAGAGAGAGAGAGAGAGAGAGAGAGAGAGCAACAGAGAGAGAGAGAACGACAGAGAGAGAGAGAGAGCAACAGAGAGAGAGAGCAACACAGAGAGAGAGAACGACAGAGAGAGAGAGAGAGAGAGAGCAACAGAGAGAGAGAGCAACAGAGAGAGAGAGAGAGCAACAGAGAGAGAGAGCAACAGAGAGAGAG
>NC_079213.1:8460435-8477935 GCF_029633865.1 Lampris incognitus
GCGTGGCATTGGGTTTCTTGGGTGTTTTACTGTGTTTGGTGTGTTTAAAGGGGGGTTTATGGGTTTTGGGAAGTTTTTTTGTGTGTGGATGGCCAGTGGACACGGAATTCACCAGGCTGACCAGGAAGCATGGCATCAAGATATCGCCAAGCTGGAGCGTCTGGGTAGCATTGTGGTGACCCACATCTATATAACAAGAGACATTCACCTAAGAGGACGGTGTACCTTTAAGGGAAGAGGCGAGGGGTCAGATAATGCACTTCCGCTTCCGGTTGACAGTTGAGTTCAGTGTCGTTGTCGAATGTATGACATGCTAACTTGGAGCTAGTAAACTACCTCCACTACGTCTACTCTCACGTCTCCTGTCTCGTTGTTTTCTAACTCCACAGCATAGCGGTCTATTCCGTTGCCTACCGAGGGGATCGCCGGTTCGAATCCCTGTGTTACCTCCGGCTTGGTCGGGGCGTCCCTACAGACCCAATTGGCCGTGTCTCCGGCTGGGAAGCCGGATGTGGGTCTGTGTCCTGGGCGCTGCACTAGCGCCTCCTCTGGTCGGCCGGGGATCCTCCGACACGCTACGTCCCCCCTGGTGAAACTCCTCACTGTCAGGTGAAAAGAAGCGGCTGGCGACCCCACATGTATCGGAGGAGGCATGTGGTAGTCTGCAGCCCTCCCCGGATTGGCAGAGGGGGTGGAGCAGCGACCGGGACGGCTCAGAGAGTGGGGTGATTGACAATAGGGGAGGGGGAAAAGGGGGGGGGGGTATTGCCAAGCTTCCCTTGTTCTTTGGAGAGCTGTGTTTTGGCTGCAGCATTAAGTCTGCGGCTAGAATGAGAAAGTGCTGTGGTGATTTTTCTGGATGAGGTTGACAAAGTGCAGAAGGTGGTTGTAAACGGAACTGAAATGAATGAATCACCTGTGTCAGTAACACCGCCTACCACGCCGATTAAAAAAAGATAATACTGTCTAATGTGCCTCCTCCGTTCATTAGGGATGAGATTCTGGTCAGAGAATTGTCAAGGCACGGGAAGAAAGCAGTGTCAGGGTGTAAGTCGCCCTAGCTGCAGGCATGTTGTGTTGTTTCTCACAGATGATTTGTTTATATGACTCCTAATAACAAAAGTGAGGAGCTGAATCTGGCATTCAAATTAAGGATTGATGACTTTGATTGCATTCTGTTTGCAACACCGGAGACTGCGAAATGTTTTGGCTGTGGTGGGGAGGGACATCTGATCAGGAATTGTCCAGAAAAACCATCTGGTTCTTCTGAGACTGCCGAGGAATATTAGGGGAACAGAAACACATTAAAAATGCTGAAACAGGCTCAAACAGCAAGGGCGGTGTTGCTGATGAACAGAAAAGTCAAAGCAGCTGAAAAGAGTCACAAAAACAAGAGTAATAAAAACAAGAGAAAACACGTGGCCTTCACCAAAACAGTCAGGTATGTGATGTGAGGGGGTGAGTCAGCAGGAACATGAGACGGAAAATGGTGGAAGTGTGGCAGGGGGTCTCTTGGCTGACGACGAAGAGGCTGACATGGAGTGTGAAGAGGCCAGTCTCAGAGTACCACAGCGTAAGAGAAAAACCCAGAAGTACTCAAAGTGGTTCACAGGCAAAGAAAGTGACAGTAAAGAAAAAAGAGAAACAGCCAGCCAAGCAGGAAAACAGCTGAGTCTGAGTCCAGTATGGAAGATGATTGTAAGTAAGATAAAATAAATAAGTAAAACAACATCTGCTGCAAAGTAGCATAGAGACCGCAGGGGGAGCGCAGGCTTGTGGAGTAGAACAAATAAAACAGTTCCTACAGAAAACAAAAAACATGAAGGGTGTGAGAGCGGAGGACTACTTCTCAGATAAAGAAATATTTCTGGATTCAGCCAGCTCTCAGATGAGGAGTAAGGTGGCTTTACTGATTAGAAAATGTACAAACTGAAGAAGATTGACAGGAACTCAACAATGATGATGATAATGATGACGATGACGACACAGATTAGGGAGGTTTGTATCAATTCTAACTTAACGTTGCTGTTTTGTAGCCTGATCTTTTTTCTCTTCCCCATGAGTCATTTTAAAATTGGTACTCAATCTAAATGGGGCAAGAGATGTCAGTAAAAGAGCTGTTTTGTATGAGCTGATAAAGTTCAATGGTATTGATGTCATGTGTGTACAAGAAGCACACAGTGCCAGTGTAAATGAATCTGAATGGACGGCAGAATGGGATGGGAAAGTTATTATGAGTCATAAGACCTCAACAAGTGGGGGAGTGGCCATTCTCTTCTCTAAGAGGTTCTTACCTATTTCCTATGACATAGAACAAGTGGTGGAGGGCAGGTTCGTGGTGGTTAAAGCCAAATTTGAGTGTTATACTGTGACTTTTGTTAATGATTATGTTCCTAATATAGGACATGACAGAGTTCCGTTTTTAGACATTTTAAATAAAAGTCTGAATAATTATAACTCTGTTAATTATTTACACTTGGCAGAAGATTTTAATTGTAACCAAATGACAGTTTAGACAGGAATCATATTGAGTCTTATTATCCTTCACAGCGTGTACTGATGAGTTAACTCAAACGCATGACTTAGTAGATATATGGAGAAGATTTCATGGCAGTAACAGACAATACACATGGGCTCATACTCGAGATCATTTCATCTCTTTGGCTAGATTAGATAGATTTTACTGTTTTAAACATCTGTTCAATTTTTTGAAAATGTGTAAGATCGGACGTGTAGATTTCACTAATCATTCCCTGGTTATTTGTGATGCTTTAATCATAGACATTAAACCAAAGCATGCGTACTGGCATTTTAATACTGCTTTAACTTGTGATCTTAACTTTAAGGATGTTTTTGAGTCTTGTAATAATTTTAGAACTAAAAAACAAGACTTCACATATTTTTATCTGGAGTCTGGAGATAGAAATAGTGGAACATCAAAGATTAGTAGAATCCAAAGGCTATTGAGGACATTTTGAAGTCGTCAAATAGAAGAAAAAAAACTATTATTGCAAACCTACTGGGTACTAGGTCTCAAGGAGCTTTAGTCTAATCAAGATTTCTGAGTGTGAATCAGATGGATGCACCATCTGAATTCTTCTTTGGTCTTGAGAAGGATGGTCAGAGCAGGTTTATTCATGCACTTCACCCTGACACAGGGAGGGAGTTAACCGAGCTGAAAGAAATACGGTGATAAGCAATGGAATTTTAGTCAAAGCTGTACAGCAGTGAGTGTGAGAAGAATGAGGAGATGCTTATATCTTTTGCTGAGGGCTTGCCAAAGGTCTCCAGAGAAGAGAGTGTTCATCTGGAAGAACCGCTGGCACTGTCAGAACTGCATGCAGCTTTGCAGGGCATGGATTGAGCAAAGGCACCTGGCAACGATGATCTTCCGGTGGAATTACGTATATATGAATTTCTGGAATAAAACTGGACAATCAATCAATCAATCAAGTTGCATTTTATATTGCGCTTTTCTAACTGCAACGGCCACTCAAAGCGCTTTACATTTCTGGTCAAATCTCAAGACTTGTTGTCTGTGTTGAATGAAGATCTTAAGGAAATGTTGTTGCCTTTGTGCTACAGAAGAGCAGTAATAATTTTACTGCCAAAGAAAGATCTTCATGCCATTAAGAACTGGCATCCAGTTCCTCTTCTGTGCTCTCACCACAAGCTCCTGTCCAAAGTCTTGGCCTATAGACTGAAGGAAGTTATGGATCAAATCATTCACCAGGATCAGATGTACTGTGTACCTGGTAGGTCTATCTCAGACCATGTGTTTTTAATTTGAGATGTTTTGGAAGTCTCTGTTTCATCGGGTTATGATATTGATCTCATTTCATTGGACCAAGAGAAGGCATTTGACAGGGTTGAACACCTCTACCTCTGGAAGAGTATGGAGTTTTTGGCTTCAGCCCAGGTTTTATTATCATGATCAAGGTTTTGTACCAGTATATCGAGAGTGTACTTAAGATAAATGGAGGTTTGAGTGCCCCTTTAAAAAATAAACAGAGGCATTCAACAGGGCTGCTCTCTCTCAGGAATGTTATATATGTCATTTTTATTGAACCACTGTTGTACAAAATTAGGAATTGTATTAAGGGATTGCGTTTACCAAACTGTGACAAAAACTGCTATTGTCAGCTTATGCAGATGATGTAGTAGTCCTTGTCAAAAATCAAGGAGATGTTGATACAAGGTAGTCAATAAATTTGGTCTGATTTCAAATGCAAAGGTTAATTGGAAAAAAAGTGAAGCATTAGCAATTGGAAATTGGAGTGGTGGTTTTCTAAGCCTGCCAGGGAACTTATAGAAAAGAGGTGGTTTAAAATATCTGGGAGTCTTCCTTGGTAATGAGTTAATGGTCAGGAAAAATTGGGAGGGTGTGCAAGAAATAAATGAGGGGAGACTGAAAAAATGGAGATGAACATTGCCTCAGATATTCTTTAGAGGCAGAGTGCTTACAGCCAATAATTTAGTAGACTCTGCAGTGTGGCATAGATTGGCTTGCATGGAACCACATGCTGGTTTTATTCAGAAACTACAAGTGGTCCTAATAGCTTTTTTTTTGGGACAGACTACGCTGGGTACCCCAAAGTGTGCTTTTCTTGCCCAAAGAGGAGGGGGGTCAGGGTCTGGTGGACTTGGCAAGTAGAGTGGTGGCTTTCAGATTACAATTTGTGTAAAAATATCTTACAAGGTCTGTTGCTATTGTGTGGAAAGGAGTAGCAAGTGCCATTCTGAGGAGAACTAATGGTTTGGGACTTGATACCGGTTTGTTTCTGATGGATTCTAAATGCTTAAATTTGTCTGAACTACCTGTTTTCTATCAACGCATTTTCAAAGCATGGAAACTGTTCAGTTGGAAAAGAAAAAAACCTACTCATTCTCTGTACTGTTTACTAAAGGAACCTCTCATTCATAGAACCAGGATGGACATACAGGGCAGTTCAACACCAGGCCTTACTCTAACGCTTTACAACACTGGGACTGTAACATTAAAGGATACAGTGGATGTAGCCGGACCTGGTCTGATGGACACAAAGGCTGTGGCTTCTCATCTGAGGCAGAAGTATATTCGTCAAACTAGGAACATACTGACTCAGGTGGAGAGACTGACTGACACTGAATGGGAACTGTTGCTGGACTACTGTGTAAAGGTGGAAACTCCTGATCAGGATGATCCTTTCCCAGATTTGGAACTTTCTCCTAAAATAAATGATTGCACTGGTCATTTTTTGATGTTAAAAATATTGATAATCAAATAAGTTTACAAGTGTTGTGTCAAAGTGTTAAACAAATTCAAACTAAATGGGAAGACTGACACAGTGTGGAGGCAAAAATGAACCGTAAATGATAATGTTAAGCCGGTATGGAGAGTATTGTATAAACCAGTCTTGAAAAAAAGAACAGCTGACATTCAGTGGAGAATCCTACACGGGGCTATTGCTGTGAATGCTTTTCTATCTGTGATTACTCCAACAGTGTCCAGTACATGTCTGTTTTGTGGAATGGTGGAAACAGTTTTATGGAATGCGACAGACTTAAAGCTTTGTTTGATGTATGGGGGATTATTTCCAGTGTTTTGATGAAAGGTGGTCGAAAACAGCATTTATTTTTGGGGGGCAGGTTACTGAAAAGTGAATATGTCAAAGTGGAAACTTCTAAACTTCATAATAGGAGAAGCAAAAATGTCCATATACATCAGCAGAAGCAATAAAGCAGAAGGAAGGGTAGGACAGGATGTGATCCCTTTGTTTGTTTCTTTGCTGAGACCCAGAGTCTGGGTTGATTTTAAGTTTTATAAAGCGATGAGGAACTTGGATGCTTTCATTCAACAATGGTGCTACAATCATGTGATTTGTTCTGTGGTGGATGGTGAGTCGGTATGTTTCTGGATGAGATTCGTAAAATCAAGCGGTGAATGGATTGTATCAGAATCAGAATACTTTATTCATCCCCGAGGGGAAATCAGGTAATGAGGGTTGTAAGAGACATTTATACTATTGTTATGGATTGTCTCTATGGATTGTCATGGAATTCATCTCATCATCAGCCACTTCTCTAGGGTCAGATTGCGGTGGCAGCAAGCTAAGTAGGGCACTCCAGACATCGCTCTCCCCAGCAATGCCCTCCAGCTCCTCCTGGGGGATCCCAAGGCATTCCCAGGCGAGATTGGACATGTAGTCCCTCCAGCGAGTTCTGGGTCTACCCCGGGGTCTCCTCTCAGTTGGACGTGCCTGGAAAAATCTCCAAAGGAGGGTGCCCAGGAGGCATCCTAACCAGATGCCCGAACCACCTCAACTGGCTCCTTTCGACACGAAGGAGCAGCGGCTCTACTCCAAGCTCTCTCCGGATGTCTGAGCTCCTCACCCCATCTCTAAGGCTGAGCCCAGACACCCTACGGAGGAAACTCATTTCAGCCACTTGTATCTGCGATCTCACCCTTTTGGTCACTACCCAAAGCTCATGACCATAGGTGAGGGTTGGAATGAAGACTGACTGGTAAATTGAGAGCTTTGCCTTCCGGCTCAGCTCCCTCTTCACCACAACGGTCCGGTACAACATCCGCATTACTAGTGATGCTGCACCAATTTGCCTGTCAATCTCCTGCTCCATCCTACACTCACTCGTGAACAAGACCCCGAAACCGATGAAATTCATAAAATCAAGTGGTGGATGGATTGTAAGAGATGTCTATACTACAAATTGTTATGGATTGTATCTATGGATGGTCACGGAATTCAATGAATTCCTTATGATCGCTATGTGATTTCGTTTAAATAAAGTGGAATTTAAAATAAAAATCTCTCTCTCCCCCTTGTTTTGACTTATGATTGGCTGTCCGTGTATGTGAGGGGACCCCATGGGTGATAAGGGGGGAATAGGGAGTAGGGAAAAGGTGAATCCATGGCAACAGCGGGCAGGCTCAAATAGTCGCACGGCGCCTTGTCATCGATCTCACCCAATTGGTGAATGAGCAAACGTGACAATTTATGACAACACGCGACAACAGACGAGTGAAGGAGCAGAGCAGCCATGGTTATTTGGTCGTTATGAGGGGAGAGAGCCCTGTCCAGGTCACCTTCGTCTCCTTGTGAAAAGCTATTCCGGCACACAGGACATTTTTTTCCTCCAAGGTGCTATAGTCTGAGGAGGAGACAGAGGGAGGAAGATGACAGGAGGACATGAAAAAGAACTTTCTGATCCCACTTAGATGTCCATGTTCCAGAGAGAGAGAGAGAGAAAGAGAGCGAGAGAAAAAGACAGACAGACAGACAGACATAGAAAGCGACAGAGAGAGAGAGAGAGAGAGAGATAGTAAGTTTGGATGATGAGTCATCCTCCAAGCACGGAATTTACCCCCCCCCCACCCCACCCCAATTTCATAAGGTCCTTCTTGTCCTCTCCAACTTGGGAGATCCATACACACACAAATACAGACACACACACACACTTACATATGACTGCACACACGCACACATCTGTGAAGGAGAGCTTTCTGACATCAGGCCCGGACATAAAATCTAACCCCAGCACGCCGTGTGCTTGACGGAGCAGGAATTACGAGGGGCTGTGGAGGGAGTTAAAGAGGATCTCCGGGGATAGAGAGAGAGATCTGTGAGGCGATAGACAGCGCAGACTGGGTCGGTTCCGAAAGCTGCAGTGGCTCGTTGTCATGCGACACACAGCCGCCGCTCAGGTCTTCGCTGACAAGCCACGCCCCCATCCCCGCACTGATGGTGTGGCTATGGGCAGCTGATGGTGTACTCAAATGCACAAGCTGCGAGTGTAAGGAGCACGCATACACTTGTGCGTGCCCGCACGTATGCACGGGAATGCGTGCACAGTCGTGCATGCACACACACACACGTCATAGAGCAACATGCAAATACTGTCAGAGATACTCACATGCAAGAGCATGGAACACACACACGCACAAACCTTGGCATACATAACACACACACATAAACACACATGCTTGCCGTCAGCTCGTTAGGAGCGGTTGCTCTTGCAATTGAGCTCGGCAAGTTTATAAAAACGTCACTGCATAATATCCTCCCGGTCTGCATCGTAGCGAATCATAAATATAATCCCTAAAGGTATTTTATGTCCGTTTTAATGTGCTGAAATAAACTAAACGAAATTATCTGTCGCTTTGCAGATTGCCGTCCGCTCTTGCCGTGACAGTGTCGCATGATGTGAGGCAGAATCAGGCAGCTGTTGACAGCGCTGAATATTGCGCCGGGGTATTCGCTGCAATGAAATACAACCTAATCACTGTGGTTATTGACCGACGGCCGAGGGCTTCAGGCACTAATTATAGGAGCTGTTAAAAGGAACAGGCGTGCTGCCGCTCCTCAGAAAGCCGGGAGAGTGGACGCTGTCCAGCGAGGCCCAGGGTTAACTCAGCGTCTCTAGTGTGGAGTTGTGGGCTCATCCATCCATCAGAATCAGAATCAGAAACACTTTGTCATTTCATTTCATGCGCACAAGTGCGTGAAATGAAATGAAACATCATTTCCTCCGGCCCACAGCAGTGCAACACAAAGACAAAAACGCACACATCCAAAAGGTACAAGAACTACAAGAACACGTACTATATCCAAACTACCACATATATCTAAACTAAACAATTAAAAAAAAATCACTGTCCAGGAGAACAAACGCCGGCCAGGATGACTGTCGGAACTGCTGGTCTACATGGGCTAGAGTTAGCTCTCCCAGCCAGACACCTTCGACATACCTCCCCGCACTCGATACGACACTAAAAGCACAGTCAAGGCAAGGCGAGGCCGCCGCCAGACCACCCTCGGTGTTACAGGAACTGCCAGTCTGCATGGGCTAGCAGTTAGCTTAGCCTGCCCCGCTTTTGCATCCTGTCAGACCCCCCTCGGTGTTACCTCTTCGGGCACAGCTCCAGGCAGGGCCGTGGTCACTGGGCCCGCAGGACGCAGCAGACCAAGCTCTCCCAGCCATCAAACAAAGACAAATTTAAATGCAGACGTGGACAAAGACACTGCATGGACGGTACTGGGTGAGGCCGCTGCAAACATGAATTTGCACCGCCATCTTCCCACACCAGAAGCAGCATGGGACGATCCATCCATCCATTCATCTTGTGCCCACTCAGCTCCATTCAGGATCATGGCTGAGGGAGGATGTGTCTGTTGTAAATAAATAATAGACCGCATCCTTTTCCAAGATGTCTTCCAACCCTTCATACACCGTTTGCTGAGATAAGCTCCAACCCCACACGTCTCTGAGTCAGATTAGGTTTCTGTAGATGTGAATGACTGAAATAAAAGTAGGGATGCTCCGATGTAACTTTTCTTCCTGCCAACATCGATTCCAAACACAAGTCTTTAAGTTTCATCTGATACCGAGAAACGATCTGATCCACCACTTCTACTGAATAGTGCAGACTTACACCAACAGTTTGGGGTCAATGGGCAAAATAATTGCAGTAGAATCAGTTTTCCCCATCTTTAAGGAAATACAGGCTTACATGTAGCAAAACGTGCAGTAAATCAAACAATTTGACTTTTCTTTATGACGTGTTACTCATTGCTTTTGATAGCAGATCTTAGTCTTGGGCAAAACCCTGATGCCGGTACTCCATTTTAGCCTGGTATCGAACTGATATCCAGTACCAGTATTGGTATCGGTAAGGAAAAGGTATAGAGAGGTTGATAGTTACTGAAAAAGAAAAAAGTGCTTTATGGTTGATACTACGTATGCTGAATTCACAGGTTGAGAACGTGGTTTTCTTTTTTTTTGGGGGGGGGTTCCCCATTTTTCACCCCAATTGTGCTTAGCCAATTACCCCACTCTTCCGAGCTGTCCCGGTCACTGCTCCACCCCCTCTGCCGATCCGGAGAGGGCTGCAGACTACCACGTGCCTCCTCCCATACATGTGGAGTTGCCAGCCGCTTCTTTTCACCTGACAGGGAGGAGTTTCACCAGGGGGATGTAGCGCGTGGGAGGATCACGCTCCCCCCAGTTGCCCCACCCCCAACCCCGAACAGGCGCCCTGACCGACCAGAGGAGGCACTAGTGCAGACCAGTACATATATCCACATCCGGTTTCCCACCCGCGAACACGGCCAATTGTGTCTGTAGGGGCGCTCGACCAAGCCGGAGGTAACACAGGGATTCGAACCAGTGATCCGCGTGTGCCGATCTGCGTAGTAGCCGTGCCCTTCCCAGCTGCTGGAAACCCTCCTTCAAAAACACCGACGCTTCATAAACTCATCACCTCAAATCTCTCAGAGCCAGAGAGCCGCCGCGAGGAGGGGCGACACGGCTCGCCAGCTCCCCATCAGCGGGTTAATTCCTCGTCTTCTCCCAGGGCCGTTGGGCTTTCAGGCAAGGGGCACTTGGGAGGGCCTGGTTGAAAGGAGGACACAGTAGCTGTCAATCAAGCTGCCCCGAGGGGGGTGGGGGGGGTGTAAGAGGATCCTGACAGGTCCGGCTGAAAAAGAGACCTGAGTAGACCTCCTACGCTGGGTCTATCTGCAGCCCCACGTCCTTCACCCCGCTCACAACAGAAACTGAACACTGAACACAACTAAGGTGAATGAAACACGGTAACGCCATCCGCTCCCGCTTCATGGCTAACTACGAACCACGCCACAGGTCTTTCGTGTGTCTTATCTGTATCTCTTCCGGGATATTGTTGCATACTTGAGCGCTCTTCCAGAATCCGATTTCTGGAAGAGCGCAACTGTATAAAATCGGATGGCGAGACGCCGATAAAATGAGTCCCTCCATTTGGGATTCTCCCTAGGAACCGCCCCGTCAGAGGTCAGCGCGGTCAAAGCTGTTTTGCTTACGGTCGACCGCTGTCAAATTCCACCACGTTGGACCTTATGTGAAGGCACTGCCTGGACTTGACCTCGCTAAACGAATCAACTGACTGCGACGGCTTTGTTCGAATGAACCGATTTGGGTGTAAAATGTGACTGTCATAAGCGCTGCTGTGACCGGGGCCTTAGACGGGGCTCTTCTGAGAAGTGCCGGACGACAAACTTGAAGAGAACGAGTGGCTGTTCTAAACGGTGGCGTTAACCGACACTTTTCTGTCATTTACCAGATTTCAAAACGGCTGACGAATAATTCCAGATGCCATCCGTCATTTTGACAGAATGAGCATAAGAAATCAACTTTACTGGCTGGTGGAGAAAACTCTTCACTTCGAGCTGGGCAACACATAGATAGGATACTGATATTATGATAGGAGACTAGATGTCATCGGCAATTTAGGTTGTTGGGACATTGTGATATATATATATACATATATACATATATATGTGTGTGTATATATATATATGTGTGTGTATATATATACATGTATATATATATACGTGTGTATATATACATGTATATATATACATATATGTATATATATGTATATGTATATATATATATGTATGTGTATATATATATATATATATATATATATATATATATATATACATACATATATGTATAGAAAGAAAGAAAAAAGAAAGGCAGCCGGATGGCGCAGCAGTCTAGCCCATTGCCTACCAACATGGGCATCGCCAGTTCGAATCCCCATGTTACCTCCGGCTTGGCCGGGCGTCCCTACAGACACAACTGGCCGTGTCTGCGGGTGGGAAGCTGGATGTGGGTATGTGTCCTGGTCACTGCACTAGCGCCTCCTCTGGTGGGTCGGGCGACAAGCGGCGGCGACCGTCCCGACCGTCCCGCAACAGAAAACAGGGTAATTGGCCAAGTACATCCATTTGGGTAATGGATCCATTACCCAAACCACTTATCCTGCTCTCGGGGTTGCGGGGGATGCTGCAGCCTATCCAAGCAGTCATTGGGCGGCAGGTGGGGCGACACCCTGGACAGGCCGCCAGTCCATCACAGGGCCAACACACACACTCACACCTAGGGACAACTTAGCATGGCCGATTCACCTGACCTACATGTCTTTGGACTGTGGGGGGAAACCGGAGCACCCGGAGGAAACCCACACAGACACGGGGAGAACATGCAAACTCCACACAGCGGATGACCCGGGATGACCCCCAAGGTTGGACTACCCCGGGGCTCGAACCCAGGACCTTCTTGCTGTGAGGTGACTGTGCTAACCACTGCGCCACCGTGCCGTCCCTGGCCAAGTAAATTGGGGGGGGGGGCAACTTTATTTTGTCATTGTGCAGTTGTTCAGTTACAATGAAATGTTGTCTTCTGCATTTAACCCATCCTATTGCATAGGAGCAGTGGGCAATATTAAATTAGCGCTAACTTTGAGAAACACAAAGAAGAGGAAAATTTAACCATGATTTTCATTTAGTCATATTAACAGTCTCAGCTGTACAGATGCCCTTGAGTTTCCTCTCCCAGGAGTCGCTCCTGTGTCACAAACCACGCGACCAAAGTTGAGTCAGACTTGAAACCAACACAACACGCCACTAGCTCCATTATATCACACAACACTGGAGGGCCGGCAGGCTGCAGACCTCTCCTCCCCGGTCCCCGCTTGTTGTCCGAGGCCTGTTTGGATTATGCAACGGGGCTGAAACCATATCCCTCGGCCACCAGGATGTTGACGTTCAGCTAGCTGGCCTTTGCAGAAGACACACACACACACACACACACCCACACACACACAAGCGGCGTTCACCATCCGATTTCATCCACCGACCCACGGCTATTATTTTCATTAGGTCACGAATTACCATCTCTTCCTGCAAGCTCTTGTGCATCTCAACAAGGAGGAAGACATACAGGCTATCTGTTGTGTGTGTGTGTGTGTGTGTGTGTGTGTGTGGGCGTGCACGCGTATGTGTGTTACAGTACAGTCTGCACAATCTCCCTACTCCTCTGCAAGAGTTTTTTTTAATCGCCGTTTATTCAATGCTATCATACCGTGTATTTCCTCAGAAACTGCTATACAGAGAGCATCATTAGATACTACTGTATGAAAGGTTCTGATGCAAATTAAGCCACCCACTTATTCTAACACTGAATTAAAATTAGGATACATTTTAAAGGACAGAGAGTTAATTAAGTCCTTGTGTGATGATACAGCATCATTTTTACTGACTGGTAAATCTATATTTTACAGATATTGAATGAGCACGGCACGGCACGGCAGTGGGCAGCAAGGTGGTGCAGAGGTTAGCGCGGGCACCTCACAACAAGAAGGTCCTGGGTTCGAGCTCCGGGGTAGTCCAACCTTGGGGGTCGTCCCGGGTCATCCTCTGTGCGGAGTTTGCATGTTCTCCCCGTGTCTGCGTGGGTTTCTTCCGGGGGCTCCGGTTTCCTCCCACAGTCCAAAGACATTTGACATGTAGGTCAGGTGAGTCGGCCGTACTAAATTGCTCCTAGGTATGAATGTGTGTGTGTGTGTGTGTGGGCCCTGTGTGATGGCCTGGCGGCCTGTCCAGGGTGTCTCCCCGCCTGCCGCCCAATGACTGCTGGGATAGGCTCCAGCATCCCCGCGACCCTGAGAGCAGGATAAGCGGTTCAGATAATGGATGGCTGGACGGATGAATAATGAGCTTCTGCTTTTGAAAATGGGTCTTTCAACATTCTCGCCCGCTGTTTTAAAGACTTGCCGTGATCCCAGGTTGCTGTTCCCTGTCTGTCCTTCCACACCAGTGTGCGAATTTTAACACTTACATGCTAGCATGCTAGCATGCCCGCACACACACACACACACACACACACACACACACACACACACACACACACACACACACACACACACACACGTAGACGTGTTTAAGATGACAACATGGTGACAATCGTGAAGTGCAGAGCCACTATGAGCTGGATGTGGTGGTTACGGAGTGTAAAATAGGGCATTGATCCGATAATGGACTCGAGTTTATGATCGTTAACACTCCCAGCACACGTGTCGACCTCCGCTGGGATATGGAGAAGCTGCAGGCATCCCCACTCTGTACGCACCTTCACATGCACACACACACACACGCAGGTGGGATAACTGACATTCAAACAGCTGAGAAGGAGGGCACAAATGCACATACATTAACGCACAATAAATACAAACAAACACACACACATTAAAGCAGATACACGCACACATGCATGCACAGACATGTGCATGTAGCCATGTAGAAACATGTGTACACACACAAACCTTCTCAGGTGGGAGGATAAACAGTCACACACACACACACACACACACACACACACACACACACACACACACACACACACACGAGTGTCTCACCCATAGACTAATTCTTACGACAGACTGTTCATATGCATATACTGTGCAACCCCTTGCTGACAGCTATGGCCACTATTTCAATTTTCCTTAAACAGCATGCCGAGTTCCCAGCGGTTGGTGTTGGGTTGGCTGAATGTAAATGATAAACAGAATAATAGAACGTTCAGGACAACAAGAATAATAATAAAAAGCTTTACTCTCCGGTAGGCTATTGTTGTTTTTATATCTTTCCTTCTCTCGGTAGGTATCAGAACAGTATTTACTTACCAAACAACCAAATCCCTCTTGTGTTATCACATCAACATGCCATCGAGAAGGAATAACCTGAAAGCTAGCTTAAAGAACTGAAACGCTGCCAGATCTATGGAGGGGACGCCTTCCCACACAGCCTTGACCCGATAGTGAATTGGTTCTATCAGACAAAGCCCTGAATGAAAGTCTCATAAAGTAATAAAAATAAAACAGCAATGGAACAAACTCCCAACAGGAACACGTTGATAAATACCTCCTCTTACTCACGCGACCAGGCAAACGATCCACGAGCTGTCCGCGGGGCGGGCAGACGACGCGTGCCACGAGGTCCGCGGCGTGGTCCGTGCTGATCGCGACGGTCCAGCGCGCGCTGAACGAATCCGTCTTCCCAGGCAGCGCTAGCTAGCTAGCTAGCTAATTAGCTTCGGCGAAATGCGCCCGTCTCCGGTTTCCCAGCACAAACTAGGGCCGCTGTTTATAGATGACCGCCCCCACGACAAAGCTAAACTACACACTTTCACAAAGCTAGCTAGGCAAGAAAAATAACAACACGGCAAGCGAAATAGCTGACGTTAAGCTAACCGGCGGTCGGCTAGCCAACGCCCACGGCAAAGGGGGGGAGAACGAGTTGCGAAACGCCGAGATGCACAGGACTTGATCTGTTACAATACAATACCTGTGCACATCCTTACAAGCATTTCGGTCCACAAAACATTACTCGCTTCGACACTAAACTCAGCTTCTACCGACAAAACGGCGACTCAGCAAACTCCTCTGCCATGCTCCGGCTCACTCTCGCCCTCTCTCTTTAATGCTACGTTCAGACCAAAGGCGGCGAGAGAGTTGGCGCCGCTTTGTTCGCCCGTGTTTGGCCGCCAGCTCCGCCAGCCGTGTTCGAACAGAACGCGAATTCGCTGTGTTGACGTCACAACAAGCAGTCTAGTTACACCGACGCTGCTAGCAAGTTTGCTAGACCGCACACGACAAATACCGCACACGAGCAGTTTGTGTTTACTTGTGAGCATCACGGATGAGCGACAGAGATCAGTTGCGGCGGCCGAAACCGGCGTCAGCGTTCGGTTTGGGTTCATAGCATAAACCGGAGACGTGCCCAGCTTGGCGAATTTCACCGGCTCGTTCAGGAGTTGCGTTTGGACGGCGTCCGAAAAGAATTCCGGGTAGGGAGCGTGTCTTCTTTCCCAACACGAAGGCGGGGTCTAACCCTACTTGAAGGTGATTGGCTGTCGCCTGGCGAAATATTCGCCCGAGTTGGACATTTTTGAACTCCCGCGAAGGCGCGTTCGTCGCTCGATTCGCCCAATTCGCGCCGCCCGTTCGCCTCCTCCCATTGACTTTGCATGCATTCGCGCCGCCCAAGCAATTCGCGCCGCCTTTGGTCTGAACGTAGCATAAGAAACACCCCTCGCCTTTTCTTCTCTTTTTTTTAACTCCCCCAAAGTGGTCTCTGATTGGCTTAGAGTACATCACTCTATTAAACGGAAATCACACCGGTTTAGCTGAGCAGGATCACGAACCTCACCAAAGAATCAAAGAATTATGCAAATGCACTCGCTTTACCCATGTAAACTACTAATAAGACACGTTAGCCCCTAGCTAACGGGTCTGGCCCTTTAGCCGAGCAGTTAGTGGCGTCGCCTTGTGGTGCAGTACACCCCGTATCGAATCCCGCACCGGGCAACAAAATAACCGGTTACACCCATATTGAAACCTGCATAACCGTGCAGACTAGAAAATATATTTCACATATCCATATTATTCCATGTTTGGCAGGCCTCTACCGTTCATTAATTGTAAAGCGCTTTGAGCGGCTGTTGCAGCTAGAAAAGCGCTGTACAAAATGCAACTTGACTGATTGATGGAACTATATGAGCAAAATGTGGCTTTATGTACCACAGACCCTGCCACACACTGCTGCTGTTAAACATCCCTGTCAGAGCACCGTGAGAGTGTGTGTGTGTGTGTGTGTGTGTGTGTGTGTGTGTGTGTGTGTGTGTGTGTGTGTGTGTGTGTGTGATATTGCCCTGAAAGTTGTTGCTCTGATTCACTGCCAGAACGAAGTGAGTTTACGTCAGTTGAGTCTTAATCCAAGCTGGACTCCTCAGATCCTCTAAAACGAGAGGAGACGCGACAGCTGACCAGCATCAACAAGGAACACGTCAGCAACAAGCGAACAACAACACCATAACCAATATTAAGCCACAGTGATAACAAGAACCACAGCATGACCACAGCGTGACCGCAGCATGACCACAGCGTGGTCACAGCGTGACCACAGCATGACCGCAGCGTGACCCCAGGGTGACCGCAGCATGACCACAGCGTGACAACAGCATGACCACAGCATGACCACAGCATGACCACAGCATGGTCACAGCGTGACCGCAGCATGACCGCAGCGTGACCCCAGGGTGACCGCAGCGTGACCCCAGGGTGACCGCAGCATGACCGCAGCGTGACCACAGCATGACCGCGGCATGACCGCAGCGTGACCACTGCGTGGCCACAGCGTGACCACAGCGTGACCACAGCGTGACAACTGTATGACCGCAGCGTGACCGCAGCATGACCACAGCGTGACCCCAGGATGACCGCAGCATGACCGCAGCGTGACCACAGCGTTACCACAGCATGACCGCAGCATGACCGCAGCGTGACCCCAGGGTGACCGCAGCATGACCGCAGCGTGACCACAGCGTGACCACAGCATGACCACAGCATGACCGCAGCGTGACCACTGCGTGGCCACAGCGTGACCACAGCGTGACAACTGTATGACCGCAGCGTGACCGCAGCATGACCACAGCATGACCGCAGCGTGACCGCAGCGTGACCGCAGCGTGACCACTGTATGACCACAGCGTGACCGCAGCGTGCCCGCAGCGTGACCACAGCGTGACCGCAGCGTGACCGCAGCGTGACCGCAGCGTGCCCGCAGCGTGACCGCAGCGTGACCCCAGGGTGACCGCAGCATTACCGCAGCGTGACCACAGC
>NC_079213.1:8480333-8539909 GCF_029633865.1 Lampris incognitus
AGATTTGTTCTCCTTTTCTCATCTGAAACTGCTAACCTTGGACCAGAGAGCACCCAACAAAAACATATTACTTAACTACAGAGAGGACTGAGCACGCCACGGACTCCAAACACATGACACATAAAGTGTTTCTGATTTCTGATTCTGATTCCACGTAATTGCACTTGACATGACATGACACGACATAGCTGGCATGCACTCTTGGCGACGACATGATTACTGCGCAGCGCTGTAAGATGCCTGCAGGTTGACATAATGTCTGGCTCTCTTGCAAGTCACTTTGGATAAAAAAGCTATACTTAAATGGGAAAAACATAAACGGCAGGATGGTCTTCGCCACGCGCCGAACAGACCGTGACGGAGAAGTTTGGCAACAACCGGAAGCTGCAGCTCGGCGTCTCCAGGTTTGTATTTATATTTGCCTCGCGAATATAATTGCGAACCTCTCTCTCTCTCTCTCTCTCTTCTCTCTTTCTCTCTCTCTTCCTTCTCTCCAGTCTGTGGCGCAAAAAAAAAAAGCCCAGTAAATCCGCAGACCAAGATTGTAAGCCACACACACACACACACACACACACACACACACACACACACAACACACACACACACACAGACACACACACACACACACACACACACACACACAGACACACACAGACACACACAGACACACACACACACCATGACTTAACTGTAACCCGCTCCAGCCAGCCAGCAACCATCAGATTGCTTTTTCACCAAACATCCTCTGTGGTACACACACACACACACACACACACACACACACACACACACACACACACCAAGCAAAAAAACACATACACACACACACACACACACACACACACACACACACACACACCAAGCAAAAAAACACATATACACACACACACACACACAGATTTTTGTGCTGATGGGGAGGGAAAGTGAGATGAGCTCAGACAGGTCCAAAGGCCCGGCCGGACCTCGGGTTAATGTGTTGCTATGGGGGCCACCGACAAGAGTGGAAGAGGAATCGATCACACTGTTGATGCGATAACCTGCACCAGTGCTCTGGATGGTAGAGTTGTGTGCATCTGTGTGTGTGTGTGTGTGTGTGTGTTTGTGTGCGTGTGTGGATCTGTCTTTCTGCAAGAGTGAGCGGTCCTGCATGTATGCATGCGTCTGTGTGCACCTGTTCACATGTGCAGGTGGCTGTGTGTTTCCATTTCTCAATGTGTGTGTCTTTGTCTGCACCTCTCTGTGTGTGTGCACATATCCATCTCTTTATATGTGTGTGTGTGTGTGTGTGTGTGTGTGTGTTGTTGTTGTTGATGCCCAGATGGCTGTCGTGTATTCCAGAGTTCAGGGGGTTTAAAGCACAGCTTGTAGCCTGGTGTGGTGAGGACACTGATTCCCGTAGACACCAACTCAGGGCTCAACCTATCTCCAACCGGAAATGTACTGATGCAGTGACCACAGTCTGTGTGTGTGTGTGTGTGTGTGTGTGTGTGTGTGTGTGTGTGTGTGTGTGTGTGTGTGTGTGTGTGTGTGTTAGAGAGAAAGGAGAGAGAGGAGAGAGAGCGAGAGCGAGAGAGAGAAACTGAGAGGAGAGCGAGAGAGAGAGTGAGAGTGAGAGAGAAACTGAGAGAAGAGAGCGAGAGAGAAACAGAGAAGAGAGCGAGAGAAGAGAGAGAAACTGAGAGAAGAGAGAGAGAGAAGAGAGAGCGAGAGCGAGAGCGAGAGAAGAGAGAGAGAGAGAAACTGAGAGAAGAGAGCGAGAGAGAAACTGAGAGAAGAGAGAGAGAAAGCGAGAGAAGAGAGAGAGAGAAACTGAGAGAAGAGAGCGAGAGAGGAGAGAGAGAGAGCGAGAGAAGAGAGAAACTGAGAGAAGAGAGCGAGAGAGAGAAGAGAGAGAGAGAGCGAGAGAAGAGAGAAAAACTGAGAGAAGAGAGCGAGAGCGAGAGAGAAACTGAGAAGAGAGAGCGAGAGAAGAGAGAGAGAGAGAAACTGAGAGAAGAGAGCGAGAGAGAAACTGAGAGAAGAGAGAGAGAGCGAGAGAGAAACTGAGAGAAGAGAGAGAGAAGAGAGAGCGAGAGCGAGAGAAGAGAGTGAGAGAGAAACTGAGAGAAGAGAGAGAGAGAGAGAAACAGAGAGAAGAGAGAGCGAGAGTGAGAGAAGAGAGAGAGACGGAAACTGAGATAAGAGAGCGAGAGAGAGCGAGAGAAGAGAGAGAGAGCGAGAGAGAGCGAGAGAGAAACTGAGAGAAGAGAGAGCGAGAGAAGAGAGACAGAAACTGAGATAAGAGAGCGAGAGCGAGAGAGCGCGCGCTTGAATGGGACGTAATAACGCCTCCGTGCTTAGTTAGGGGTTCAAACTTGCAGAGGCCACGCAGGCCGGAGAAAACTTATCGGTGTGCTTCATAAAAGCCTCCGGCCGAGAGAAAACGCATCGCTCAGTCTATTCTGCAGGAGACGCGGCCTTCACGAGGCAGGTGTCATCAGACTAATGAACACCCATGCGCTGGACCGGAAAACCGCCCATCTCATCAAACCGTCACGGATGTCCCCGCGTTACGCAACACGCAACATCCATCAACTCTCCCAGCAATCTATTCCCGGAAGTTTGCCCCACCATCTGCATAATCCCAATAATTTAATCCGAACCCCCCCCCCCTCGGTTATTCCAGGTCTACACGAGCGTCCTAATTCCTCTGGAAAGCCGTTATGCCCGCAGCACAGCAGATGGGGGGACATGCAGAAAGGATTTCGCCCTGCGTCTGATGGTCCCTGATGGTTCCGTCGTGTAATAAAAAAAACCCATCTCGGCCAAAACGAGACGAGAGGCGGCGGAAGGATCCCCTCCGCTAACGAGTTGCAAATACGCTTTCCGGCGAAGCAACGTGCACGTAATTCACCGCGCTACCCGAGAGCTGCAGAGAGGGGTTTTAAAGAGAGGGGGGACGCGCAGATCGCTGTCATGACAAACGAAAGTGGACACCGCGGAAGGGCTCTGGCGGTGTCCACGCCACGGTGCACACCCCCCCCCTCCTCCCCTAATAAAGTTGTGAAAAGAGCCGTCATACTCACGTCCCCAGGGTTTCTTTAAAGTCGAACGTCTTCTTGATTTCGTCGACTTGTTTTTTCCAGGTCCCTCTCCCGGCGTCTCCGTTCTCCCGGGCCATGGTGGCGGAACACCTCGGGGGGGAGGGGGGGGAGTGGGGCTTCACTCGGACCAAAGCGACGCTGCTTTCCCACGCTGGGGGAAACGAAATACCCACTTCCTGCTGCCGCCGCTGCTGCCGCTGCCGAGCTGCCGCTGCTGCCGCTGCTGCCGCTGCTGCCCCTGCTTCCCCTTCTGCCGCTGCTGCCGCCGCTGCTACAACCACAACACTGCTGGAAACCCCCCTCCCCCCCACTGACGGGATTCCCCCCTCCCTTCTTTCTCTTTTTTCTCCCCCCCCCCCCTCGGTCCGTCTGACCGATACCCGGTACCCGCAACGGAACCGCCGCCGCGTTGTTTATCGGTGCGCCGTGGACGCGTCGTGCTCCGCACCGCGACGCGCTACAGATCCGCCCGGTGAGCCGCCGCCGCCGCCGCCGCCGCTGCCGCCGCGCCTCCTCTCGCCCGCGCCTTCCAAATCATTCCCGTGCCCCCGCCATGCTTTATTGTGGCAGCGGTTGTTATGGCAATGCGATCGCTCGTGGGGTATGATGCTGCTCATTCGTCCTGGCCAGCGTGTTGCGCGCATGCACGCGCGCGCGCGTGTCTGTGTGTGTATGTGTGTGTCTGTGTGTGTCTGTGTGGGGGGGGGGGGGGACGACAGAGGAAGCGAGATGTGTACGGACGGCCGTGGTGGATGTATAGGCCTTGTTCGCAATGCACCAAAACGCTGTGAGAGCGCGAGTCGCTTGGACCCGTGACTGCTGACAGCGAGCACGGTTCGGACCCGTTCGAATCTGAGGCTGAAACCGACCAGGTGACACGCGGGTTGGGAGTTCTGATATGGTGGGAAAGCGCTTGTCCTTTGTTCCGGGTCATAAATAAAACGGGGGAGGGAGGGGGGGAGAGGGGAGACGCTGGCCGCGTTTAATTAAAAGTAAATCAGTAGGTGTTGCGTTAAATATGACGCAACATGTGCCAGTTAGGGATCTTTCGAAACCGAAGTGTTTTCCTGCAACATCACCCTTTCATTTTTGCCACTGACACTAGGCGACTCGACTCAACCGTGTTTGTTTATAGACGGCGGAGAGAGGGAGAGAGGGACAGGGCGAGGAGAGAGAGAGAGATGCTGACTAAGCACTGCTCATGAGTATTCCAGTTGCAAACTACTGCAGCTCCTTCCCAGCGCAAGGAAACCTCCTATCTCTCTCTTCCCCGCTCTCTCCCTCATCCCCCTCTCATCACAATCCACCCCTGAGTCAGCAGGTCCCCCGATCCCTCTCCTTTAAAGATGATTACCCCAGCAGATGGAGGGGTGGGGTGGGGTGGGGTGTTGGATTTATAGCCGTCTCGTCTTGGCACTTGAAGGAGGTACGGCGTGTGGACACCACGGTGATGAGATGATGCGACGAAGGAGGATGAGGAGAGAGGAGGACGGAGGGCGGGAGATGAAGAGGAGGTGCAGACAGCCGGGCAGAAGGGAGGGGCGGTGTCAGCCGGTGTTCTGTTGATATGTGCTACTTAGCGGTTCTGCGCATGGTGGCGAGGTTAGGGTTAGGGTTAGGGTTGGAGTTGGGGTTGGGGTCTGCTATCAATTCGCGCTACGGTTGCATTTTTGGACAAGGCAGCATACACCGTCAGAGCACCGGCACTGTGCACGCCGGGACAGCTCGCGGTCTGCAACCAACTCTTCTTTGGGTATTTCCGGACACTGTTCTGCAGCACCTGAGTCGTGCACCCTGTCACTTCTTTGCTGGTGCATCCAATTTGTCGCCATTGTGACAGAATTATAACCAAGGGCAGGGCGCCACATTAAACACACGTTACAAGATGGGTAGGACTCCTTTCATCAGAACTGCACCAGCCCAGGTACCGAGCATCACCGCCACGGATGTGAGGACTCGAGCAGAGCGCTTTAGCATTTTCTGTATTGTGACAACACCGCCCCCATGTGGAGAGGGGGCGCTATGGCGCATCTCACACTCTAATGATGTAGTCGAGACCAGTCGAGGAGCGACCAAGTCTTAGGGGAGACGAGTCCAAGACAACACCAATAGGCCCAAAACCTTGTGAAGACTGACACCATAACAGCTCAAGTTCAATTAAACACCAAGACTGTAGCTGTAGTAGTCCACCATTACAGCAAAATCCAAGTTTAACTATCCATCACGCATTCAGGGCCTTGTTTTTTCCTCTGCCCAGGGAGCAATGCTTAAGATTCAGAGGTATATCAATCAGTTCATAATTATCATTTGAAATTAATCTGACAAGTCTAATATTAACTGACGATTTCAAAATTACTGCTATTCCTTTAAGAAGAAGAAAGAAAGAAGTCTTGCGATTGACCTGTGTTGAAAAATTATCACAAGGTCCGAGTCAAGTCTGAGTACCTATATGAATTGAAGACTGAGACCAGGAACTTCAAAATCCGGACCCAAGACTGAGTCCACGCTCGAGTACTACAACCCTGACGGATGAAGCCTTCGTCACGACAGACATCTTATGGTTTCATCATCATCATTATTAACAGGCTGCACGTCGCACATGGGAAATAGAAACCGCCTGCGGGAGCCTGCTTCATTGTGGGAGCTGTATTTCTGAGCCCAAAACAGAAAGAGCGATGTTGGCCTGAGAAGCCGCTGGGAGCGTAGTGAGAAATGTTAGGCACAGGGCCATCAATTCCTCCCTCATGTGTGAGTCCGGTGTGCCAGCCAGACCGACACATGAGTCGATAGAGAGCAAGGGGTTTAATCATGTTTTGGGGAAACAGCGTTCTTTCGCAGGCGCACAGAAGAATGAAACTCAGACACAAATTAATCCAAGAGAGACGAAGCCATTTTTAAACTATTCGGCGGAAGTGACAGTATCGGGGGGGGGGGGCTGAAACAAGAAAATTCAATGACTCCATGATGAACGATTTTCTCTCTTAAAGAAAAGGCCTTTGCGCACACACACCCACACCCACCTGACGTGTCACCGTGATGCAGTAACTAGCTAGCTAGCTAGCTAGCACAGCGTGCGGCTAGTACTGCCGCACAAAATCATGTCATGAAAAATGGATAGAATTATGTTAGGACATGGTCGGCGGACAGTATACCACGGTATATCGGAGTGGTCAGGTGTCAGCCTGTGGTCTCACACCCAAACTCTGTGTCCTGCTGCCCGCCAGTGAATTTGATTCAGTAAACATTGAACTGATGGCAGACGTGAGGCCTTGAGGGTCTTTTGCTTATCAGTTCATCTGGCTGCCTTTTCACTATCCATTAAGTGTAATTGTTCTTTTTGTATGCTTTTGTACAGTTATGGTTACAGACTCACTCACCACCTCCCTATACTCGTATTGTGAGTGTAATTCATTTGCCAAAAAAAGACACTACTACTACTACTACTACTGCTGCTGCTGCTAATGCTACTACTGCTGCTACTACTACTACTACTGCTGCTGCTACTACTTCCAGCTGCTCCTGTTACGACTCGACAGCGACTTGTAACAGATCAGTTTCCATCTCTTCCTGTCCTCTGCATCTTCCTCTGTTACACGAGCCACCTGCATGTCCTCCCTCACCCCATCCACAAACCTCCTCTTCTCCTCTTCCCTGGCAGCGCCATATTCAGCATCCTTCTCCCAATATAGCCAGCATCTCTCCTCCACATGTCCCAGCCATCTCAATCTCGCCTCTCTTGCTTTGTCTCTAAACCGTCCAATTTGAGCGGTCCCTCTAATATCGTCGTTCCTAATCCTGTCCTTCTTTGTCACTCCCAGTGAAAATCTTCGCATCTTCAACTCTGCCACCTCCAGCTCCACCTCCTGTCTTCTCGTCAGTGCCACTGTCTCCAAACCATATAACATAGCTGGTCTCACAACCATCTTGTAAACCTCCCCTTTAACTCTTGCTGGTACCCTTCTGTCACAAATCACTCCTGACACTCTTCTCCACCCACTCCACCCTGCCTGCACTCTCCTCTTCACCTCTTTTCCACACACCCCGTTACTTTGAACAGTTGACCCCAAGTATTTAAACTCATCCACCTTCGTCACCTCTACTCCTTGCATCCTCACCATTCCGCTGTCCTCCCTCTCATTCATACATAGGTATTCCGTCTTGCTCCTACTGACTTTCATTCCTCTTCTCTTCAGTGCATACCTCCACCTCTCCAGGCTCTCCTCAACCTGCACCCTACTCTCGCTACAGATCACAATGTCATCCGCCAACATCATAGTCCGTGGAGACTCTTGCCCGATCTCATCCATCAAACTGTCCATCACCATTGCAAACAAGAAAGGGCTCAGAGCTGATCCTTGATGTAATCCCACCTCCACCTTGAACCCCTCGGTCATTCCAACCGGACAACTCACCACTATTGCATACGTATCCTGCACCACTCCTACATACTTCTCTGCAACTCCCGGCTTCCTCATACAATACCACACCTCCTCGCTCGGCACCCTGTCATATGCTTTCTCTAAATCTACAAAGACACAATGTACCTCCTTCTGGCCTTCTCTATACTTCTCCATCAGCATTCTCAAAGCAAACATCACATCTGTGGTGCTCTTTCATGGCATGAAACCATGCTGCTGCTCGCTAATCGTCACCTCTCCTCTTAACCTAGTTTCTGTTACTCTTCTATTACTCTTTTTCTAGTTAAAAACTCCACTGTCATCTCTCCTAAACACCTCCATGCCTCCACAGGTTTGTTATCTGGATCAACTGTCTTTCCACTCTTCATCCTCTTCATAGCTGCCCTCACTTCCTCCTTGCCAGTCCACCGTACTTGCTGATTCACTATCCCCACATCATCCAACTCTCTCTCTCTCTCTCTCTCTCTCTCTCTCTCTCTCTCTCTCTCTCTCTCTCTCTCTCTCTCTCTCTCTCTCTCTCTCTCTCTCTCATTTTCTTCATTCGTCAGTCCCTCAAAGTACTCCTTCCACCTCTTCAACACACTCTCCTCGCTTATCAGCACATTTCCATTTCTATCCTTCATCATCCTAACCTGCTGCACATCTTTCCCAGCTCGGACCCTCTGCCTAGCCAATAAGTACAAGTCCTTTTCTCCTGCCTTAGCGTCTAACTTGTCATACAACTCACCATACACCTTTTCCTTTGCCACCTCTCTCTTCATTTAACGCCGCATCTCCTTGTACTCCTGTCTATTTTCTTCATCTCTCTGACTATCCCACTTCTTATTTGCCAACCTCTTCCTCTGTATACTTTGTTGTATTTCCTCATTTCACCACTATGTCTCCTTGTCTTCCCTCCTCTGTCCAGATGACACACCAAATGCCTTCCTAGCTGTGTCCCTCACTATTTCTGCAGTGGTGGCCCAGCCATCCAGCAGCTCTTCACTACCACCCAGTGCCTGTCTTAACTCCTCCCTGAACTGCACACAAGTATTCCTTCTTCAACATTCATCATTTGATGTTTGGCTCTACCTTCACTCTCTTCCCCTTCTTGATTTCCAAAGTCATCCTGCAGACCACCATCCGATGCTGCCTACCTGCGTTCTCCCCTGTCACCACCTTGCAGTCTCCAATCCCTTTCAGATCACGCCTCCTGCATAAGATATAGTCCACCTGTGTGCACTTTCCTCCACTCTTATATGTCACCCTGTGTTCCTCCCCCTTCTTGAAATATGTATTCACCACAGCCATTTCCATCCTTTTTGCAAAATCCATCACTATCTGTCCTTCCACATTTCTCTTCTTGACACCATACCTGCCCATCACCTCCTCATCCCCTCTGTTCCCTTCACCAGCATGCCCATTGAAGTCTGCTCCAATCACCACTCCCTCCTCCTTGGGTACCCTCTCCACCATGTTGTCCAACTCACTCCAGAATTCTTCTTCCTCTTCCATCTCACACCCAACTTGCGGGGCATATGCGCTGATAACATTCATCATCATACCTTTGATTTCCAGCTTCATACTCATCACTCTGTCTGATACCGTCTTCACCTCCAACACACACTGGACATACTCTTCCTTCAGAATTACCCCTACCCCATTTCTCCTCCCATTCGCACCATGGTAGAAGAGTTTGAACCCACCTCCGATGCTCCTGGCCTTACTCCTCTTCCACCTGGTCTCCTGCACACACAGTATGCCTACCTTTCTTCTTTCCATCATATCAGCCAGCTCTCTCCCTTTAACCAGTCATAGTGCCAACATTCAAAGTTCCAACTCTCACCTCCACACTCCTACCCTTCCTCCTCTCCTGCTGCCTCTGCACATGACTTCCCCCTCTCCTTCACCTTCACCCAACAGTAGAATAGTTTACACCGGCACCCTGCTGGCCAACAGTACTGGTGGGGGCTGTTGGTAACGCGGGCCTCGACTGATCCAGTATGTAAATCTGATTTATGATCCAAATATTTGATTTGGGGTAGTCCAACCTTGGGGGTCGTCCCGGGTCGTCCTCTGTGTGGAGTTTGCATGTTCTCCCCGGAGCCCCCGGGTTTCCTCCGGGGGTTCCGGTTTCCTCCCACAGTCCAAAGACATGTAGGTCAGGTGACTCGGCCGTACTAAAACCGTCCCTAGGTGTGAATTTGTGTGTATGTGTTTGTGTGTGTGTGTGTGTGTGTGTGTGTGTGTGTGTGTGTGTGTGTGTGTGTGTGTGTGTTGGCCTTGTGATGGTCTGGCGGCCTGTCCAAAGTGTCTCCCGACCTGCTGCGCAATGACTGCTGGGATAGGCTCCAGCACCCCCGCGACCCCGAGAGCAGGATAAGCAGTTTGGATAATGGATGGATGGATGGCTATTTGATTTGGCAAAGGTTTTGTGTCGGATGTCCTTCCTGATGCAACCCTCCCCATTTATCTGGGTTTGGGCCTGGCACTAAGAATGCGCTGGCTTGTGAATCCTCAGTGGTTGGCTTGCCAAAAAGACACAAAATGCATAACAAGCAAAATTAAAGACGAACTTGACTGATTGTATTTTTCTCTTTTTTTTTTTTCAAATTTTCTACAGATATCACGATCATTATCGTGAATTATTTTGGCCACGATACTTGTGTAGTGAAAATCTGATATCATGACAGCCCTACCTTGACACACATGCACACACACACACACACACACATATTGCGTGCTGAGGTCAATCTAAGGTCACCAGGTACAGCTGCAGAAAAAGGTTTGCAAACCCTTTGGAGTCACCTGGATCTCTGCGTTAATTACTCATGAAATGTGATCCCATCTTAACCAAAATCACAACAACAAACACATTCTGCCTAAACTAATAACACACAAAACAACTGTCTGTGTCACGTCTTTATTGAACACGTCATTTGATCATGACTGTCTGATCAGACTGCAATAGTATGGGGATAACTGGCCGAGCCTCCTTTAGCAGCAATAACCCCCACCGAACGTTCCCTGGAGCAGCTGACCAGACTTGGACGAACTTCGGACCACTCCTTCCTGCGAAACTGTTTCAGTGCATCAACATCTCCGGGATTTCTCGCGTAAACGGCCCTCTTCGGGTCACGCCGCAGCATCCCAGTTGGGTCAAGGTCTGGACTCCGGTTTCAGCTATTCTAAAACACGAGTTTTCTTCTTTTCAAACCACTCCGTTGTTGATTTACTCGTGCTTTGGGTCATTGTCTTGTTGCATCATCCAACCTGCATGAAGCTTCAGGTGACGGCCCTCTAACCTGTAACATGTCTTGACATAACTGTGAATTCATTGGGCCTCGTTCCTCAATTCATTGTTCGCACGTCTAAATTTGTTCTTACACACCCGTGGAACTTTTTAGCTCTCGAGATTGTCTTAGCCAGAAGCCAAGGCCGATGTTTATTTGTAATTCCTTCCCCCTAGCATCTGTGGTCTTGCCACGAGCAATCAAATCAAATCAAATCAAATGTCTTTATTTCAAACTTGCAAAACAGAAGAAAAAATGACCAAGCATAAAAATAAAACAAATGATAAAAATAAAACCAGAAGAACCCAACAAAAGAATTCTCAGTAAAGAATCCAACAAATACAAGTTCAAAAAGGAGCAGGAGGACGTTATTACTCACAATTTCCTGCCCCCTCTCAAATGCTCAGTTAATAAACTTAGGGTGTCTCCCCGCCTGCCGCCCAAGGGCTGCTGGGATAGGCTGCAGCATCCCCGCGACCCTGAGAGCAGGATAAGCGGTGCGGATAACGGATGGATGGAGTATGTCATTCTCAACAGCTATCTCACAATGACCCAAAAGACCAAAACAAAACAATAAAAGCATTAAAAAAAACAAAACCTGCTACTACTACTACTGCTACTACTACTTCCGGCTGCTCCCGTTAGGGGGCGCCACAGCGGATCATCCATTTCCATTTCTTCCTGTCCTCCGCTTCTTCATCTGTCACACGAGCCACCTGCATGTCCTCCCTCACCACATCCATAAACCTCCTCTTTGGCCTTCCTCTTCTCCTTTTCCCTGGCAGCTCCATCTTCAGCATCCTTCTCCCAATATACCCAGCATCTCTCCTCCACACATGTCCAAACCATCTCAATCTTGCCTCTCTTGCTTTGTCTCCAAACCGTCCAACCTGAGCTGTCCCTCTAATATACTCGTTCCTAATCCTGTACAAACAAACAATGATTTCCAAAAACAACAATAACAGCATCCACCACGGGTGTCATGGTCAAGAGAGGAGCAAAACCTCCTCCTCGTCGTTGTACCTCTTTTTGGATTGATTTAAACGTGTGCTTTCCTTGAGTTCTTCAACTAAACCATTCCACAAACTTACCCCACAATTTGAAATACACATACTTTTATGAGTGGTACGAACACAGTGCTTCTAAAAATTAAAATTTCCTCTTAAATGGTACCCCCCCCCCACCTGAGAACAGTTGTTGTATGCTGCCAGGAAGTAGATGATATTCTACCAGGTCCATGAGCTCCATAGCCCGAGAATTTAAAAAGTTTGTTAGTGTGTTCCCTATAACATACATTGTTTACTATCCTTATTGCTCTTTTTTGTAGTGCACATAATGATTGTAGGTCGCTTTTGTCAGTGTGTTCCCCCCCCCAACCTCCACACCATAATTCAAATATGGCAATACTAGTGAACAATACAGAACGTGCAGTGCTTTATGATCCAGAATGTGCCTTGCCTTTCCCAGAACTCCAATGCTCCTTGCCATTTTTGTTCTCACGAATCTTATATGAGGTTTCCAGCACATTTTATGGTCAAGTATCACACCCAGAAATTTGCTTTCATCTACTCTTTCAGTGTTAATATTGTTGATCATTAATCTACTAGCTGTAAAGCCCCCTGAGGCAAATTTGTAATTTGTGATATTGGGCTACACAAATAGAATTGACTTGACTTGTGTGTCTATTTTATGATTTCCAAATAACATAACCTTAGGCTTGTTCAGATTTAGTAATTTGTTTCTGTCAAACAACATTTTTAACTTTTTCATTTCAGCCTTGTGATCAACTGCAAAGGCTCCTGTAAATTCTCCCCGGAACAAAAAATGGTTGTGTAAAATGAATTTCAATAGACTTGATACCTTCCATGTCATTGATACACAGAAAAAACAATTTAGGGCCTAATACTGACCCCTGTGGGACTCCACAAGTAATGTCCATGCACGCTGATTTGTAGTCAGCTATCTGCACAAATTGTCTGTTTCCCATGTAACTTTTCAGCCAGTTTAGCCCCCCCCCCCCATATTAAGTAATATTTCATGGCCAGTTGTATAATTTTAAAAAAAATCTATAAATACTCCCACTGCATATTTCTTGTTACCAACACAACTAGTTATTTCTTCTATTAGCTCCATTAATGCTATAGATGTCGATCTGTTTGATCGGAACCATACTGACTGTCTGACAACAATTTGTGTTTCTCAATAAAATTATCCAAACTTGCAGTATAGAGTTTTTCCCAAATCTGTGAGAACTGGGAAAGTAAGGACACGGGCCTGTAATTGGTAAAGTGACGTCTTTCCCCAGCTTTGTATAGTGGGATAACTTTAGCAATTTTCATATTACATGGGAATGTACTCGTTCTGAAAGACAAGTTGCAAATATGAGTCAGTGTGTTTACAATACCATCAATGACCTTCTCAACTAATAATACATTGTATTTGTGGGTGCCTTTCAGAGCATTCAAGGACGCCTTACAGAACAGTTAAAATATCAATTCCATTCCAGTCAGTCGACGTTTGGTTCTTACTCTTGTTAACAATATCAATGATTTCCTTTCCTTCTACAGCTCTCGGAAAGATTGAGCTTTGAATTCTATCTCCACAATCCTCAACAGCCCCCACCTCTTTTGGCTGTGGGTCGATTTCTTCTGCCAGTTTTGGTCCCACTTACACTTACAATCACCTAGGCTCGCCAAGACACGGGTTAACCGACTGGTGTCTAAATTCAGGGGTTACCCAGGTTCTACACTGGTCTCTGAGGAAAACGTCAGGGCTAAAAAATTCCATGGGTGTGCAACAACAAGTTTTTACGTACGAACGACTGATGAATGAGGCCCATTGTTCCCAAAATGAGAGCAAGCTGTCAGGCACCGAGGAAGCAAAGCAGCCCCAAACCATGATGCTCCTTCCACCGTCCCCCTCGGTTGGGATGAGGTTTTGGTGTTGGCGTGCAGTGCCCTTCCCCCTGCCAAACATAGCGTTTTGCATTTCTTTTGTACAACTTTTGTCTCATTTGTGCACAGAACATTGTCCCAGAAGCGTTGTGGAACACCCAGGACGGATGAGCAGCCTTAGAAATGCATTTGTAGCCTCTTCCAGCGTCATGCATCTGTACAATTCTTGTTCTGAGGTCCTCTGACATTGCTACTGCTCCAGGTATGGTTTGCATGGTCAGATCTTTGTGGGGAAGCAGACTCTGCCAGTAACGGTAGTGATGTGATGTGCGGGACCTCCAAGCTTCCTGTGACGCGCATAACCTGGCATCATTCCTCGTACATTGATGACGTGATTGATGATGTCAGAGGCCTTGTTGCCCTTTCGTACCACTTGACCGGTTTGGGAGGTGCTTTGGATCTTGGCGCAACAGTTTAAATAGGGACACTGAGAAACCCCTCAGAAATTTGTGGTTGGTAGTATTGAGCTTTGGTAGTTTGAGATGAAGCCAGTAAGGAAGAGAAGAGTTTCCTCTGTATGAGATAACTGACCTCACCACCCCCCCCCCCGATAAGGTTCGTGAAACGTAACACAAGCACATCTTTATGCACGCTCAATAATCCAGGTAAGGAAATCACAGAAATTTGAATCAGTTCATCTGTACACAAATTTCGTACTAATTCAACTTTCTGTGATTACACAAGCACACTCACGGCCCTCTGCCCAGTTGACGCACACTTTCCGGCACACTGATATTGTCTCCCGTCATTCTAATATGATGACATTATTTGACCAAAGAACGGATTTACAAACAAATGTTGGTGCATTACTCAGAAGGTAATTAATTTATTATAGTTACGTTATACAATCATGATGTACTTCCCAGAAAAAAAATACACAAGATAAACGGATTACTTTACTTCACACTGCTGACAGTAGTTTCTTTCACAGGCCTTCACTAGTGGGCGCCAAATATTCCACATACGTCACATTTTTGACATCATCTGTAATATGGTGGGTGCTACACACTGGTGGTGGTTGTAGGGAGTTACCCCCTTCAACGTGAAGCGCTTTGGGTGTCTAGAAGAGCGCTAAATGAATGTAATGATTATTACTATTATCATTTCTTTTTCCTGACTTCCCCTCTTTGACCCGCAGAAGGCTTAGTGTGCACATGAAGCCTTCGGGGTAGGAACCCTCTCGCAAACCGATGTGCTGGAAACCTTCCAACGCTTCATGAAGCGTCATCTCGCCATCGTTAGTCACCGGACGTTGTGTGCCTGTTTCATAGGCACCTCTACAACTCACACCTCCAATCTCATCTCACGGACTGGAACCCCCGACTCCAACTAGATTGTGGAGGAGTCATCGGCCCAGAGGTTCACAGACGTTTTTAAAGTAGACTGTGGCTGTTTAAATGGTGCAGTCAGTATTCAGGAGAACAAGTTCAACTGTCTTTTTATGCCTGCTCAATAATTAAGGTAAGGAAATCCCAGAAAGTTGAGTTGGTTCATCTGGAACGCTGTGTAAACGTCGTGTCCAGATGAACCGATTCAATTTTCTGTGAGCAGGTTCAGTTATCTGTTTGTCACTACTATAAGCAGATTGTGTTTGTCCATTATTGTGCCTCAGATGGAGATCAGACAACATTTTAAGAGTATTTAATGCAGAAATCCAGTCGTTTCAAAATGGGTTCACAAACCTTTTCTTGCAGCTGTAACTATTTGGGTTCCTCCCGGCTGAGAAACTGAAACTAAGAGGTTTACTGAGTAATGCTCGTGCTCGGACTGTACAGAAGCACCGAGGCGGCTGTTCTTTACGGTTACACTGGTTCCAGCAGAAGACCCGCTCCTCAGATGAGAGCTTTCCACCCACAACACATACAGCGCAGTGGAAAGAGAAGACCAAATAACAGCACAAGATTACAGAGGAGTCCCCTTTCCCATCACACACTTCCCCGGACCACCTAGACAACAGCGTTAAGACAGACTCTGACAAAGACGATTAGATTACATAAATGAATACATGCTAAAAAATCTGGTTACATGACAAACTAGGTAAACGCCTCCCCCGTTAAATAATCCCCGGTATGTTCGAGCTGTTTAAAACACCCCTGATCCGCCTCTCAAAATTCCCAAGTATGAATACGAAACTAAAAAGAATATATGTTGAAGAAGAAGTGATTCACTACCCACCGTAAAACTAAAGTGTGTATACAAATGATGCTTACGGGTAGTCCTCTAGTTTGACCTAAACCACTGGACAAGACGAGTGATCGATGACACGCTGTAGCAGCACGGACCGAGAGACTGGGAGGTTAACTGAGGCTGATGAGCGTCACTGTCGGGCCTGTTCTTCCTCCTCCTCCTCCTCGTCCTCCTGTTGCCCTTTTTTCTGGAGAGAGAAGACTCAAGTTAAACTCCAAGACGGCGCCTTTCACACCAACAGCATCACAGCACGCTTCAACTGCTCAGAAAAATACAAGGCAGAAAAAAGGGAAAAACTCCCCCCCCCCCTTTCTCCCCAATTGCACTTGGCCAATTACCCTACTTTTCGAGCCGTCCCGGTCACTGCTCCACCCCCCCTGTCGATCTGCTCCACCCCCTCTGCCGATCCGGGGAGGGCTGCAGACTACCACATGGAGTTGCCAGCTACTTCTTTTCTCCTGACAGTGAGGAGTTTCGCCAGGGGAACATAGTGTGAGGGAGGATCACAATATTCCCCCCAGTTCCCCTCCCACCTGAACAGGCACCCCGACCGACCAGAGGAGGCGCTAGTGCAGCGACCAGGACAGATACCCACATCCGGCTTTCCACCCGCAGACACGGCCAATTGTGTCGGTAGGGATGCCCAACCAAGCCAGAGGTAACACCGGGATTCGAACCGGCGATCCCCATGTTGGTAGGCAACGGAATAGACCGCCACGTTACCCGGACGCCTGGGGAAAAACACCTTTAGCGGTATAATTTTGCGGTTTGAAGGCTTGAGTAAAATCACAGAATGCCGGCTTGGGAATAAAAGCAGAACTTTGTTTTGAAAAAGAAAACAACAAAGTTTGCAGCGTTAATTCACAAGCTGTTTTGATTGGGGGGGGGGGGGGGGGGAGAGCATCAGGCCATGTTTTTTAAGCCCTTCCCAACTACCAGTTTGAGGAAGTCGATGAGCTTGTAGGCGTCTTCGCCGGTGGAGAGGTCAACGAAGTCTCTGGGCACCCTGTAGCTCAGACAGGGACTGGGCTGGACTGTCACCTCGCTGGTGGGGTAACGGAATGCTGGGCCCTCCTGTATGCACACACACACACACACACACACACACACACACACACACACACACACACACACACACACACACACACACACACACACACACACACACACACACACACACACACACGCTGTATTTTCTTCCGGGTACACTTAAATTAATTTTGAGGTTGATGGAAAATGGAAAACACAGGTTTTACATATGCTTGAGGTAAAAACAGGTTGTTGTGTTGATGAAGAGATTACACGGTGACAGAAACTGGCGGTTCATGTTTCTCCAACAGCAAACGATTAATTCTTGTTTCCCCTTCAACCTGCTTCTCCTCTTGAATGTTTTCGATAACGTGGTCCTCCGTGCAGTGAGGATGCTTTCAACCAGTCGATGAAGCTGTAACTGAGATGTGCTTGTTTTTCTCCCAAATTTTCAAAGGTTATCTTTTTTCTTTTTTGGATTTTTCCCCGTTTTTCTCCCCAGTTGTATCCGGCCAATTACCCCACTCTTCCGAGTTGCCCCGGTCGCTGCTCCACCCCCTCTGCCGATCCGGGGAGGGCTGCAGACTACCACATGCCTCTTCCCATACATGTGGAGTCGCCAGCCGCTTTTTTTCATCTGAGAGTGAGGAGTTTCACCAGGGGGACGTAGCGCGTGGGAGGATCACGCTATTCCCCCCAGTCCCCCCCCCCCAACAGGCGCCCTGACCGACCAGAGGAGGTGCTAGTGCAGCGACCAGGACACATACCCACACCCGGCTTCCCACCCGCAGACAAGGCCAATTGTGTCTGTAAGGACGCCCGACCAAGAAGGAGGTAACACAGGGGATTCGAACCGGTGATCCCCGCGTTGGTAGGCAACGGAATAGACCGCCACGCTACCCCGGATGCCCGTCAAAGGTTATCTAATGGGGTGGTTCAATTCGAAGTAAACTTCAAACTAAACAGGTTTGGTCAAAAGATTGTTCTGCAGACAAATGCAGTTTGTCATAGATTATGAGTTGTTATGCCCTCTACAGTGGTAACCAGGGGGTTAGTCAGCCATCTTTTGTTGTCCAAGCCTGGTTTTTGCTCTTGTTATGCACACTAAATCAGAGAAAATGCAGATGATGGCTGGCAAACCCTTTTTTTTTTTGCAGATGGTAAACTTGGATTAGCAACAGGTGTACATTCTTCATGGTTTTCATGGGTACTTAGCCGAACCGCTTATCCTGCTCTCAGGGTCGCGGGGATGCTGGAGCCTACCCCAGAAGTCACTGGGCGGCAGGCTGGGAGACACCCTGGACAGGCTGCCTGACCATCACAGGGCCGACACACACACAAACACACAGACACACATTCGTACCTAGGGACAATGTAGTACGGCCGATTCACCTGACCTACATGTCTTTGGACTGTGGGAGGAAACTGGAGCACCCGGAGGAAACCCACGCAAACACAGGGAGAACATGCAAACTCCACACAGATGACGACCCGGGACGACCCCCAAGGTTGGACTATCCCGGGGCTCGAACCCAGGACCTCGATGCTGTGAGGCGACTATGCTAACCACTGCTCCACCGTGCCACCTTGATATCAATTCCTAATTAAATCAAAGCCAGACCTTTCAGGTGTTTATCTTTTTTCGTTACTTTTGAGGAATATTGTTATTCACCTGTTGCTGGGCGAACTCTCCTTCTTGCTGACTGGCTGGGAGGCTGTTCCCGGAGGTAAGCTCCTCCCACGTGAAAAGCAGGGAATCCGTCACCTCGCCAAACGGGTTCAGGTCAATCAGCCACACCTTACCCTATATCACACAAACACACGCATGCACTTACTACACATTATACTAAACCGAAATTAATTTCTTAGCTGGGGGGCAGTTTACATTCCAGCACTCAACTTACCCAGCTATCTCTGTACACATCCAACACAACTGTAAAACAAAATGGAGAAAACGGAAACAAAAGAAAATTTATTATATTTTTATCCATTTAAAATTTTAAAGCCAACAACTGCACTGAAATCAAGGGAAGCCTACGGTTGTTTTTCAGTATAAAGACAGGATCACTTATTTATTCTTAAAGTTTGTCAATGACAGTAAATGCAAAGTGATTTGTCTTGATGACCCCGGTGGAGCAGCAGATCAAAAACTAGTTTTTCACTGGTACGAAGGTAACGGCCTTCCCACACTTACAGTCTTCGTCCAGAAAGTTGTACTGGATGTGTTGAGTGAAGAACTCCTGGATGGACAGACAGATCTGGTCCTCCTGTTTGGAAATGTGCTGGTAATACTGGGTGTAGTCCCTCTGGGAGATACCTGAGATACACGAAGACAGACACACACACATGCAGCAGAGAGGGTGTTTTTAAAGAGATCTGCATAGGTATAGAGGGAGCAAATGTAGAAGTCCTCCTGTAAAGGTAACTGCAAACTCTATATGACAAACTGCATCTCAGTGTGGTATGGCAACTGTACAATAGCTGACAGGAAAGCCCTGCAGCGGGTGGTCGAGACTGTCCAGCACATCACCGGCACCCAGCTCCCGGCCATACTGGAGCCTCCAAGCCCGAACCACGAGGCTCAAGAAACAGTTTCTCCCCCCAGGCTGTCACCCAGATGAACCTGGCCACCCGCTCATCGCACTTTTTGCGGCTCTTTTGCACTACTCCTCTCAGCAGGACATTGCACAATCCCCCACCTTAAATATATACAACTCCATTTCATTATCCATCCATCCATTATTCAAACTGCTTATCCTGCTTTCAGGGTCGCGGGGATGCTGGAGCCTATCCCAGCAGTCATTAGGTGGCAGACAGGGAGACACCCTGGACAGGCCGCCAGTCCATCACATTTCATTATAATTTGTACAATCATGTTCGATCCTTGTGTTATGCCTTATTCTTATTTTTGTCTTATTCGTATTTTAGGCCTTATTCTTATTTTTGTCTTATTTTATGTCTTATTATTATTTAACACCTTATTCTTATATTAAGCCATCTTTTTTACATTGCTATGTTCGAATATGTGCCCCCCCCACCAATATTTGTATGTAAATATAACTTCCACATTTCCTTTAACAAATCTGCCAACACTGCAGAACTCCCCCATAAGACTGCCGCCCCTACATGTTTCAAGTCCAAATACTTCTGTCCAAAACACGTCACACCTGCAAAAAAAAAAAAGTTCTGCAACCTGACCAGAGAGACAGTCTAATTTCCATCAACCACTCCCTCTGTCTTGTCTATGCAAGCAGTACACGATGTCCTAAATCTGAGTGGTTTTTTTAAAGATGGGCAAGCAGCAGCTTGCCCATTGAAACGGAATTTAATTTCTTTTGTGTATGCAAGTACATGAAGGAAACGACAATACCTTGTTCCTGATCCCTGAGCAGAGCACATTCAACCTGCAACTACCTAGTATTAAAAACACAGGCTAATCTTTCTTTAACATTACACTGGAGAACCAAGTTGGTATGATGTGAAAGGCAACTTTAACATCTCACAACCATCTAGTTTCCTGAACTCTCCATGTAAAATGTGACAGGCAAAAATAATGGCTACACTATCTAAGTATAAGGTCATACGTTTTTACCAATAAGTTTGTTTTCTTTGACGAAGCAGCGGAACTCTCCACCAGAAATCAGCTCACTCCATTTCCTCAGGACCAGCTGAGCAGGCAGGACAAACATACAAAACAAAGATGACATTTTCTGCTCACTGAGGACAGTTTGTAAACTCAGGTCATGCAGCGTTTTGTTATTAGAACACTGTGTAACATATACTATGTGTGTGTGTTGATGTTTTGGTTCAGACATAGAGGGACTGAAATACCTCATAGCTGATGAGTGGATCAGGAGAGTCATGGTCTCTGCATTGAAGGAATCTGAACGGGAGGACGAGGGTTAAACAGCACACGCACACACACGCGCGCACACACAAATGACATAGTAGCTCCACTGATAAGAACATGGAAATGGTTTAAGTTCATTTAGATTATATTCTGTGGCAATTTCTAAAACGTGGTAAAAACATGTTGTATATTAAGTCCAACTTCCCATTTTGTTCCTTAGTTGGAAATTTTCCCTTGGGCCTCTTGTACTTCAAAATGCATGCAGTCATGGTATTGTAATTAGCTTTGGATCAAAGTGTTTGGCAACAGACAGCATAGCACAACCGCGCACACGCACACACCCACACAGACCTTTACAAGATTTTGTATACTGCAGTAAATCAGAAGATGCATTAGGTTTTCCCCAGGCCAACCACTGTGCTAGCCAGATCCATTATGAAACCAGAGGACAGGGGGAGGTAAACGTAAACAAAATCATTACTTATGAGCACATCTAGCAGAGAAGGCTGAGTTACAGCCACCATAATTCACCATTGATTGAAGCCACTCTCTTTATGGTGCACTCGCCATATTTTCTGTCACCGACCCTCACCTGAGGGTCGGTGCACATGTATGGGCCTGCTTAAGTGTGTGTGTGAGTGTCTAGTAGAGTGGGGAAAAAAACTTACGGCTGCGTGAGGTCGTGGGTGATGAAGTCGGAGCTTTTGAAGAGCAGAAATATGTCACTAAGACTCTGACACTGCAGGGAGCTGTTCAGAGCAATCCAGTTAGCATCCTGGAGAGAATACACACACACATACAATCACCATATCAAAATAGCTAAATCCCCCATGCCACAATCTATGGGTAAAACAGTTGACTGGAGTACTCATACCCGAGGAGCGCTCCAGTTGAGTTTGGGAAAGACACGACCACCCAAGGCGTTTATGGCCTCTAGTACCGTGGAGGTGAACTCTGGGAACTCTGGAGCCTTAGAGATAAAAATAAAGCAAACCCATTGAACATTAGCTATAATACATCTTGCATGCTAAATGTGAAGGACCAGGGCAAAATAAAAATCTTTTATTCACTCCAAACTCAAAAACACTTACTGTGACAGTTGTGGTTGTCTCATCATCTGACCACTATGGGTGGGAGAGCAAGGAGAGGAAAATCAGAAGACAGACAAGAAAGGTTGTATTGGAGAACCATTACAAAACAACAGTTGACACTTTTATGCTATCATCTTAATTTCTGACAGCGTTCTAACCATTTGGAAACTATGAGAAAAAGCAAGGAGGAGACTGTCTGCTAATCAGAAAAGGCAGGCTTCTCTTCTTTGGTGTTCAATGGGTTCCTTTCTTTACATAGCGGGGAAAAACAACTCATTCTGGCTCCTGCAATATCCAAGCAACTACTGTACACCTGTTTGAAGCATGGCGCTAATTCCTTAAAAGCTGAATTAAAAAAGATTCTGGTGCTCTATCATCCCAGGGCTGCACAGGCAGGAATATGCCGTTTTAATTCTATAACTATGAGAGAAAGGACCCAGGTAACTGAATTTCCTTCCTTAGTTACTACCCCATGATACCTATAAAAATCTCATCTAAGAGTTCTCATCAGCCTGTACCTGAATATCTTCCTCGTCGTCCGAGTTGCTGCTGTTTGTGTGTGTCCGCTGTGTGTTGTGGTCACTGGAAGGAAGAAAAATTACATTAAGAGAAACACCGGCACATTTTATAACTCACTTAGCACAGACTAAATGCTATTTGTTATCATGAGCAAATGTCTCCCAATGCTAGCAGTAAGAAGGCTAATGATGTTAAAACATAGGACCTGCTCAGTTGGACGGAAGACAATATTTACAAAAAAAACAACTTCTATTTGATTTTTTATTAAAGCCTGATTTACTTGTTGGTAGTGCTCAGTCAGTAAACCTAACAGTGATACACGGACAGCTTTTTGTGTGCAATTGTTTGTTATTTATTCAGTGTGTGTTTTTTTCTCTCCAGAGGGCATGAGAGTAAAACAAAAAATACACGTTCGACAACGTGGCAATTTTAGAAAGTGACTGAGTGCAAGGGGGGGAAAAAAGAGAAAGATGTGGGTTTGTGTGTGCGGTGTCCTTACCTCCCAGAGACTACCAATGTTCCGTCGTCTAGTAAATAGTCTATCACATTCTGAGGCAGTGGGAGAATCAAACTGAAAGACAACAAAGCGTTGGCAACGGTGTTAAGACGCTGTCAAGTAAATTACAGCCACCTCTCCCTGCGAAATACGACGCCTGTGGTGCAAACCGAAAATCAGCACCTATTTCATGTCTATCCGCCCTGGAAGGAGGAATTCCTCCTCTGATGCTCCTGCTGATGTTTTTACTTACAAGGTGATCTCGCACCTTTAATGTTTTCATCTGTTTAAGAATTGAATGGATGTAATTTTAAAGCCCTCTGAGACTGAATTGTGACTCAGGGCCAGACGAATAAAACTGGACATGACGAAGATAAGGACGAGAACCAAGTGAAGGATGAGGGTAACAAAATTCCACTCACGCGGCTAAACGTTCACCAAAACGGCTAGCAAAGTAATCTTAACCCCATACAGCAAGAGCAACAACTCCGAGACGACACCCTACACGCTAAGTTCAGCGTCGAAGCGTTTACCTTTTAATCGTATGCTTTTTGAATATCGGATACCAGACCGAAAACTGACAGTTGACGACTTGCTCCTTCTTCATGCTGCGATTCCTGTAGCGGAAGTGTGTCCGTCGCCGAATGCGCTCCGTCAAAGGCTTTGCCACGGTTTCGTTCCGCATAATACATTTTATTTTTATTTTTATTTTTTACGGTTTCTATCAGGACGCGCCGAGGATTAAATCATATTCCCCCGTCCACTTTTATGATTCGGTAATACGCGAACGACGACACGTTACGACAAAGAGGACGGCTTTACGCCGAATGTCCTTTTCTTTGATCCGGGAGGGGAGGAGGGGGACAACTTTCCCCGGTACACGCGGACTGCAGCCGAGCCCGCTGGCTTGTGATTTGGCGACGGTGGGGTTTTCACGTGAGTCGGGTTAGTTTTGCCTTTTCGCTGAGCTTTTTCCTCCAACAAAAACATAAACTTTTTGTCAAAGTGTGGGTACGTGAGTCGTAATTGGTATTCGCCGATAACGGGGGACGTCCCTAGAATCTGTTTGTTTTCGGTGTGTGTGTCGTAGCCCAGATGTTGGTTGGGGGGGGGGTGTGTAGGGCTCCGTGGCTGGGATGAGAGTCATGTGGTGGATCCGGTTTTCTTTTCAGCTTTGACTCGAATACTTTTCATTAGTGCTGGCTGGCATAGCAGATAGTATCGTCAAGATACTCGCAGGACACACTACGTGATCGAGTAGTACCACTATATCTGCTTACAAAAACAGAAATGGGGTTCATTCCCCCATTTGTGAAGTCAAATACCAAGCCCCGACTGGGTGTCAGATTAATAGTTCCTGAAGTGCTTGACACTTAATTTTCGAGGTCGTACTCATTAGGAAATAGATTGTCAGTGTGAGTAATTTAATCGACAAAGTGTGTGGTACCATATGAGGACGTCTGAATTTCATGCCGGTGCAGTGCCATGGAAAGACGGACGAATTGGATATAATGGGAATCCCTTCCCACCCCTACTTCTGATTGTCGAACTGACCTTGTGTACAATTGGGAGCAAAAGAAAACGGTGTGACGTCACAGCGTGACCCCCCCCATTTCAGCGGGCAGATTATGTATCCTCTTTTAAATCTCTTGAAGCACCTTTCTTTGCGCACGCCTTTTCTTAATATCTGTTGGCTTTTAGATTTTTTTTGAAATCGTTTTTGCAGTTTTCTTTATTTCGTCCTTTTTTTTTCTTGTAGTTTTCTGTTGCATTTTTTTTAATGTTTTATTGTTGAAAAGCACTTAGTAACTTTTGTCCAAAAACTGTTGTTTGAATAAAGGTTTATTGTCATCATTGTTATAATCTGGACCACCTTGTCCAATTCTAGTTGCACTGACAGAAAATGAGTGGCGTTAACCACCCCGAGGCAACCACCATCCCTCACGTTGTGAAAGAAGAGGTAACGTTTAGATTTCCCCCATGCTTGTGACTGCAGACATGTCTAATAACACCTGATGCTAGTTGTATGAGGTCCCCCTGGTCTAAAAACACAATTTCTCTTGATCCAGGTCATGACAGCAGGGAAATGGGTGAAGCTTGAGAAGACCACATACGTGGACCCTGCTGGAAACACAAGGTACTAATCTTTGAACAGGTATTTACAGTTTAGCCAGGGTCTCCATGCCATTGAGTTGCTGTTGCCGAAATTCACTTACTGTCTTCATTTAACAGAACCTGGGAGAGTGTTAAAAGGACAACAAGACAAACAAACTCAGAGGCAGATGGTGAGTCACTTTTATTTTACTTCTTCAAGTCAAATCCATGTAAATTCAGAGAGAAACGCACCATATATCAAGTACACAGGTTCTGGCCTTCCTTTTTTCCAGGAGTGGGAATAATTGCCCTTCTGAAAAGGACCCTCCACAAAGACTGTGTTGTTATGGTCAAGCAGTTCCGACCGCCTTTGGGATGTTGCACACTGGAATTCCCTGCAGGTCAGATGGTTTCACAGTCACACCTTGAAACTTAATGTGGTGTAACGCGTGATTGTTTGAGTCTGCAGCAATAGGCATAGATTAAATTCGACATTTTTATCTGTGATGTTATAGATTCAAAACAGGGTCACTTTTTTAATATATATTATATGATCTCCCGGTAGCTTTCTTTTGATTCTCTATTATAATGATACACTGAAATGAAGGATAATGATATCCAGATGTGTATATATTTTTGTAAATTTTCTTACTAGTGTAACATACTCTAAATAATACAAACCCATAATTAAACATTTCCCCTGTTAAAGCTACGATCTTGAAGATCAGCATGGAAATAAATGTTCTGTCCTGTTTGATACGTTGAATTGCTAATGTATTTAAGACAACAACTAATTCACAAATATCTAAATCATGAACACTTTTGTCGTTGGTTAGTTGAATAGTTATTATTTGGTAGGACTTTCCTAGGAAAAGTTAGTGTTTTGTGTTTTATGTCTTTATCATAGTAGCCAAATGCAAAAGATAAAATTGAGTTTGCAGCAAAAGCAAAGCTGTTGCTGCAAATATTGCAAAACAAGCTTGTCAGGGACCTTTCCCAAGAGATTGCACAACATCAGTAATCATTTTTTTATTTGGCAGTGGGGAAGGTGATGACACAATAACCATGACTGGATCTCTGGGGTTTGGAATGGTCAAACACCATTCTACTTACCAGTATCACCAGCGGTGTCATTAGGTTAAACAACCACAACAGTCTTCAGGATCTTGTCTTTAATCTCTTTCAGTAATGCAGATAGATTGTGAATCTCATGCTGATAATAAAAGTACAAGCCTAAAATGCAAAGTCAAATGAACCTACCCTGTTTGAAGTTTTTAATCGTTTGCTATAATGACATGTCATGTTTGTGCTGACCTGCTGATGATCACTGATTATTGTGATGCTTAATACTCTGGTATTTAATTGTGTTTCTGTCTCCAGGGCTGATAGACGACGGCGAGAGTGCAGAGGCTGCGGCACTGCGAGAGCTAAAAGAGGAAACTGGCTACAAAGGAGAGGTGGTTGGAGTCACCCCAGGTGTGGTGTTCTCAAAACACACGCACACACACACATTACACAAGTGAACTGTGCTGCTTGCTACTGTTGTTTGGTTTCAAGGGAGGTCATCTGTTATCTGTGTTCAGTGGTCATTGGTATGTAAAACTGCTGACCGCTGTCTGCTTCCTGTCTCCCATCTTATCTCCTTTTGTATACATTCCTTCTATTTATTCCTCATTTTCACACGGTTTTGTAAATAATCCCATATGCCGTGCTTGCAGCACATAGATGTAGAGCTAAACGATAATGTTAGGGAATTATAAACTATTACTTTTTGCAGCATGCTTAGGGACTTGATATACTATTTATTTCTGATTTACCAGGGAACCAAGACAGCTAACCCATGAATTTCAGGATCATGTGGAGTTGCTTGTTTTAATGGTGACTGTCTGGTAGGCATTTCACAGGAAAATGAAAAGCTCCTTTGCATTCTTCAGCATAGCAGACAGGTAGACAGCCAGTAGCGGTTTGTCTATAAAGGAAGCTAAGTTACCGTGTCCAACCAGCAGATATGGTAAAACAAGCTGTGGAAGACCTTTACCAACAGATACTACATCCATCCAGCCATTATCCAAACCGCTTATCCTGCTCTCAGGGTCGTGGGGATGCTGGAGCCTATCCCAGCAGACATTGGGCAGCAAGCGGGGAGACACCCTGGACAGGCCGCCAGTCCATCACATGGCCAACACACACACACACACACACACACACACACACACACACACACACACACACACACAGATTCATACGTAGGAACAGTTTAGTACGGCCAATTCACCTGACCTACATGTCTTTGGACTGTGGGAGGAAACCGGAGCACCCGGAGGAAACCCACACAGACATGGGGAGAACATGCAAACTCCACACAGAGGACGACCCCCAAGGTTGGACTACCCTGGGGCTCGAACCCGGGATCTTCTTGCTGTGAGGCGACCGTGCTAACCACTGTGCAACCGTGCCGCCCTAACAGATACTACAATGAAAGCTAAAACTTAACTGTGTTTTTGTTTTGTTTGTTTGTTTTTTGGCGCGGGAAAAGGTTCTGACCCAACAAACCTGGTGACTCTTTTTGATTTTGATTAGATCTTTGAGGTTTATTGGCCAAACAGTACTGCGGTTACCTTGTCTCACCATAGTTATAAATAATTCAGATTTAAAAAAATTTTTTTTTAGGGTTGTACCTTAAAATTAGTTTTCATTCATTAGCTGTTATCTCTATTGGCGTCACTGTATTCTGTTTGTTGGTTCTGCTCTTATCTACGTCCATTTACTTTACCTCAAAAAAAAATTAGTTGTCTTTTAATGTAATTATTGCTGCTGTTATTATTGTAACAGTGACTTGTCTGGACCCCGGCCTGTCCAACTGCACCACCCAGCTCATCACTGTCAACATTAATGGAGACGATCAAGAGAACATCAACCCCACACAGCAGCTGGGTAAGAAGACGGCCCATCGTCACTCTCCCTCTTATTCATCCCCATTCACTCACTCTTTCAGCTGCTCGCTCACTTTTTCATTCGCTCTTGTATTCACTCACTCAATTATTTATTCAGTCATTCTTACATACGGTACATTTATTCCCACTCTCACATGCTTACGCTTGCCATCAGTAATCTATGGTGATCCGTTTGTTCATTCAGCACCCTTTTATTCCACTTTTGGTAACCAGAGGGTTCGGTGGTTTAGTCCCCACTCTGATTTTCCAAGCCGGTGTGTTCAGCACTTAATATTTAACAAAGTATTAACAGTGTTTGACACTCTCACAGTCCTTCAACAGCTACCATCAAAGTACCTTTTAGCAAGGCAGATAATGGCCAATGGCTTCACCTGAGCTGCTCCGTAACTCACAGAAGGAGTCTACGGTTGTGGTGGTTGTGTATGGAAATGTGGCTGAATAGGAAGCAGGATGTTACTGGGAATGGGTACAGGATGTTAAGGGTTTAAAAGACATGAACAGCACATTATCACTGGTTATGCTTCACACACACTGACTGGGTCATTGAGACCCTCCACTCCACACAGACCCCCTTCTCCTTCCGAGACAAACTCACTCTTAGTTTTCCCTTCACTTCCAAAGAACTTTATTAATCCTGTTTCCGTTGGACAGACCACTTGTGTGGCATGACACAAAAATAAGTTAAAATATATTCAGTCTGTGGGCGTCCGGGTAGCGTAGCAGTCTACTCCATTGCCTACCAACACGGGGATTGCTGGTTTGAATCCCCATGTTACCTCTGGTTTAGTTGGGCGTCCCTACAGACAGAATTGGCCATGTCTGCGGGTGGGAAGCCGGATGTGTGTGTGTCCTGGTCGCTGCACTAGTGCCTCCTCTGGTCGGTTGGGGAGCCTGTTCAGGTGGGAGGGGGACCTGGGGGGAATAGCATGATCCTCCCATGCACAATGTCCCCCTGGTGAAACTCCTCACTGTCAGGTGAAAAGAAGCGGCTGGTGACTCCATGTATCGGAGGAGGCATGTGGTTGTCTGCAGCCCTCCCCGGATCGGGGGGTGGGGGGGTGGAGCAGTGACCAGGAAGGCTCGGAAAAGTAGGATAATTGGCCAAATGCAATTAGGGAGAAAAAGGGGGGAACCCCCCCCCCCAAAATATCAACATGGATACAGGAAAAAAGATCTATGCATTAAATCTTTCTTCCTGTATCCTTGTTGATATATTCCACTCCTCATTAGTCGAGCACTCAACACCACTGACAGTTTCGGGAAAAAACGCTATATATATATATATATATATATATATATATAAAATCAGTTCATCATTTGAGGTGAACCTAGTTTGTAACAACTTGTTTTTATGTAACATTAACAATGTCTCTTTTTTTTCTTCCACAGGTGATGGAGGTTTGTTATATTCCTCTACTTCATTATTGTTGTTGTTATTATTATTAGCATTATTTACATTATTAGCAGTTGTGCTCAAGTGAAATTTCCCATGATGTTGTCTTTCTTTTCCAGAGTTTGTAGAAGTCATTCTTTTACCTCTTGACGAATTCCAGACAAAAATAGACGGTAAAGATTTCACTTTTCTTTTCTTTTTTTTAACAAACGTTTGTTCCATTCACACTATTGCTGCAAAGTTGTGTAGTCATCATTTGCACCTGTTCGGATCAGGACTGTTTGTGTGACGCCGTTGCTGTCTCCTGTGTCCCGGCAGGGCTGCTGAAAAAGGATAAAATAGTGGTGGATTCTAAGGTTTACATCTTCGCCATGGGCATAGCACAGGCCTTCTTCAAGCCCAACGAGCTCCCCGTCCTCAAGCAGTGAGAGGAAGCTGGGGTGTGGGAGAGGAGTGTGGGGGATGGAAAGAGAGCGGTCGAGGGGGAGAGAGCTGTTGGGGTGTTAGGGAGAGATCGAGGGAGGGTTGCAGAGGAAAAGAGACGGAATGAGCGAGGGGGAATGGGAGAGGTGGAGCAGCTGGGGGCGGGGGTGGGGGTAGCATTCTGTAACACTAAATGGAATGGACTAATAGAGAAACTGTCACACTGCAGTGTAGATTTATATTTGGACCACATTGCATTCGAGTCACTTTCAACTTGTAATTTATAATCTCAGACCAGAAATGAACCTCTGCCCTCAATCCGGAGGTGTCACCGTGTACCTGAAGTCATATGTACCTTTTGTAAGGGGTGTGCTCGGGTTTTTACGAGATTATAAATTGCAAAGTAGTATTATGTTTGGCGTGATGCCTGAAAGCATAAACTGTGTGATCAAAACATTCCTAACCTATGCTAACATGTTACTTACCTTACTGATTTAACTCTTCTGTAATCGAAAAAAGGGTATTATTAAAAGGCAGAAGGAACCCGTGCCTTCTGTTTTTACCCAAATGGTGGGAAGAATTCCATTCCTGTGCCAAGGTTACATCCAAACTTGCTTTTTTAACTGGATTTTGATAGTGAACTTAACGAGCAAATTTGAATAACTGTTTTGATGTAATAAACTTGAGAGTACTTGTGCTTTTGCCTGATCCTTGGCCTCTCTTGCATACACCTTTTATACCTATGCCTGTTTGCGCCAAAGGGGGAAAGTATTGAGCTGGCTTACTGTACTACTTCTACCTCTGGTAGGGTATTATCTGTGTTGTCTAACAAAATTGGCGAAGCTCTAGGTCCAGTCTGTTCTCACCTGACTCCGAAACGATGGAATGAATTCCCAGTCAGAGCTGCTGACTTTCATCAAAAAAAAGGCCTAAAACCCCCCCCTCTATTTCAGGCCTACTTTAATTAAATGGTCTCTAGTGGCACTTCACATCCGATACGAGTCTACTACCGGTGGGGTCGACTATTACTTATTAGTTTAACACCATTATGACTTACTTAAACACTTGTTATTCAGTGTCTGCTATTGTGCCGTCATTCTATTTGCTCTTATGACAATAATGTGTCAGTGTAAATCTATTTTCTTTACTTCTCCTATTCCCCGCCTCTTGATGGAATAAGGTGCACAGACACCGACATGTACTTGACATGCAATCTGATGACTATTTAGCAGACGTCTTACTGCTGTTACTTAATATGTGCAACTATGACGTGATTTCTTAGCAAGTGTACCACTTCTGTTTCACGTGGCACTACTACGGGAGCGTTTCTATCGGATTTCTGAGTAACTGATTTCTCAGCAGGCGCCACGGGGGGGCGCTGCGGGCACGAATAAGTCGTAAATAGAGGTGAAACCAACGAAGAAGAGCTATCGGGGCAATCGCGTGCTCCGCGCTCGTTCGCCTACCCACGTCGAAGAGAAGCCCCGCCCCCCTCTCGCCCGCTCAGCCAATCGGTCTCTCGCCGACATGGAGGTCTTTCCTAGCGTGGAAGACTTCGTGCGGAAAAAGGAGGAAATCGAGCGACAGACTTCAACGCATTACATCTATTACGGCCAGAAGAAGGAGTTTGGGGAGAAGGGTAAGCGGCTAAACTGTGTTTCTGTGCGCCACCAGCCCGCGTCGCGCTCCCCCTCCGTCGACACGAGTCCGCCTGCGGACTCGGCGACTTGTTTGAGAAGTTGCGCTTAAAACCTCGCGGGGACGCGCAAACGCGCGTTCGCGTGAAAGCGTCTTTGGCGCCGGAAGGAAAAACAATCGCGACCACGTTTATCGGGGCCGTGCAGGCGGAACTCGGACTCCGGTCTCGTGGCTCCCTCGGTGTGCTTCGCGTGGAGTGACAACACTACAACACAGTCTTCAGATGTATACGCAAGGCTTGAGTCTATGTACAGGCGACATAAGAGGCGATAAAGTGCAGAGAATATCAAGAGATGCTGAAATAGACGTTGGCAGGTTACATGCATGCATGCATGCCTGAGGTGGATGGATGGACACGACCGAGCCCGCCGGTATACGGACAATGTACAGTACATCCATCCATCCGTCCATCATCCAAGCCGCTTATCCCAGTCGGGGTCGTGGGGATGCTGGAGCTTTACAAAATGGGTGGATTTACTGACAGTGTTAAGCGTTCATTTGAATCACACCCGTGGAAAGAAACTGTTTTTCTACCTAGTTGTTTTGGGGTACAGTGCTCTGTGGCGCCCACCAGAGGGGAGGAGTTGGAACAGGTTGTGATGGGTCCGCAGTGATGTTGCATGCCCGTTTCCTGGCTCTGGAGGTGTATAAAGTCCTGAATGGAGGGCAGGTTGGCACCAGTGATGTTCTTTGCAGACTTAAGCTGTCTGTTGTAGTCTGCCCCTGGCCTGTTTGGTGGCAGATCCAAACCAGATGGTGATGGATGTGCAGAGGACAGACGGTGATGGATGTGCAGAGGACAGACAGTGATGGATGTGCAGAGGACAGACAGTGATGGATGTGCAGAGGACAGACTGGATTATTGCAGTGTAGAACTGAATCAGCAGCTCCTGAGGCAGGTTGAACTTCTTGAGCTGGCGGAGAAAGTACTTCCTCTGCTGGGCCTTTTTGACGATTGCGTCTTTGTTGGCCTGGGAGATTGTGCAACCCAGAAATCTGTAGGTTTTCACCACAGACACTGTGCTGTTGAGTATGGTGGGGGGGGGAGGGCAGTGTTAAGGGGGGGGGGGGAGACTCCTCCTGAAGTTCACTGTCACCTCCGCTGTTTTGAGCATGTTCAGCTCCAGGTTGTTATGGCCGCACCAGAGGGCCAGCTGATGAGTCTCTAGACTTGTCACCATCCCGGATAAGGCCAATGATGGTTGTGTCGTCTGGGAACTTCAGGAGTTTAACAGACGGGTCACCTGAGGTGCAGTCATTTGTGTAGGGTGATAACAGTAGAGGGGAGAGCGCACAACCCTGGGGGGCGCTAGTGCTGATTTTCCGGGTGCTGAATGTCATTTTCACCAGCTTCACCATCTGCTTCCTGTCTGTTGGGAAGTTTTTAATCCACTGGCAGGTGGATTAAAAACGAGGTGTTGGAAGATGTAGTGCAATCCCGTGTTGATGGCATCATCCTGTTTGCTCGGTAGGCAACTCCTGGGGGTGGAGCAGGGAGCCTGTTATTTCCTTCACGTGGGCCAACACAAGTCTTTCAAAGGATTTCATGACCACAGACGTTAGGGCAATGGACCTGTAGTTCTTTAATCCTGTGATAGGGGGTTTCTTGGGGATGGGGATGATAGTGGAGCTCTTGAAGCGGGAGGGGACTTCACACAGCTCCAGTGATTTGTTGAAGATCAGTGTGAAAATGGGGGCAGCTGGTCAGCACAGACTTTCAGACAGAAGAGATGGCACACATCCTCAACACAGATCCTGAGTGCTTGTGGGGGTTCGGTGGGGAGGGGAGAGTGGCTGGCAGGGGGTGCAGTTGGTTGAGTGTTGTGGTGTATGTGGTGTGTACATTTGCTCAACAGTAATCATATAATAGTTGACCATATTGTTGAGCTTTTGCTAAGGCGTCGTGAGACAGGTATCTTAATTTTACGGCAGTCACTGTGCCCCATACACCGCACAGCCCCGGGAATGCTCTTGAACAGACAGCAACACAACGACTTCCCCCCGGAGGTCACAACCGGTGACATTAGTCTAAGTCACTGCCCTGCAGTCAGTCAGTCGGTAAACAGTCTTCTATTTATTCTGAGTCAAACTCCCAAACTACACATCCCAACATTAACCAAACATTTCAACACGTAAAAATTTAACATAAAGCATAACAATTTCAACTCGAACATTAACAGTCCTACGAGCCTTTGCGTTGCCTCAGCACAGAACCGTTGACAGTCAGAGCGACCGCCTCCTCTGGTTGCTGCAGTATGATCATAGACGTAGTTGCTATCTTCAGATCACATCTTTTAAATAGGCGGCTTTCTTCAGTGTTATCTGCAGGGGTCCGACCCAACAGTCTGCATGTTGTTGGGCCTGCTTTCTGCTGCAAAGTCATCCTTGCGCTGTCCCCCTAAAATGTTGCTCGCTCACTCCATTCCCGTTCTCTGTCTCACACACACACACCTGCTCCTTCCATCCTACACATGACTTCCCTTTTGATAACTTTTCTCTACAGATGTTCAGCCTTCAGCTCAAAAAAGGATTGTGTGGGAATTAAAGAGCGTCCCGTTCAACGGCATACCCTTCCAGGTGGTGGGGACCAAAGTCTTTGAATGCCACCAAGGCAAAGACAGAAATACAGGCATCAAAGCAAAGTATGCTGCCGATAAAAACAAGAAGGAGGTAAGAGAAGGTTTCCCCCGTAACCAGAGCCGAGAGAGACCCGACTTTACCCCCTGTGCATGTCTGTCCATGTTAGTTGTGTTTGACTGTTTAATGTGGACTCGGTGCAACTCCAAATGTACACCATTCATGAGTCTTTTTGTTCCTTCTTCCTTCAGCTTGAGGGCCATACTTTCACATCGAGGAGGAAACGCCAGCAAGACACCAAGAAACTCGACTGCCCCGCTCTGATCAATGTCGCACAAATCATCTGTTTTCCTGGTTTTAAGGTCAATCCTATGTAATTGATGGGCCGATGCCTTGTTGACTTTGACGCAAAGATCTTCATACAAACGGAAGAAATAGAGTAGGCTTGGCATGTGTTTTCTTTTGATTTGAATTTCGTTTTAAACTCAAATTAATGAGATTACAACACAGCACACACAATACGATATCCCAAACTAGAAATCGCCTCTCATGCCAGGCCTTAAAAGTATTAGCTGCCCATAGACTGGTCCGGTCTCTTGAAAAACGTTTACTATTTATGGTATAGATCAACGAAAACAAGGAGCGGCTGAGGAGGGAGCACTCCAAAGCTTTGAGATCGGCGCTGGAGAAGGACCCGCCGTCAGTGCAAGCGGAAGTTCTGTTCTGTGCCCGGTTTCCTGCGCTCACCGAGCATCGCTCGCATTCCTTTGAAAAGGAGGTTAGTCTTTTTACACGTTTTTAATCCACATTGGGCTAAAGAAATCTTTACATTGTAACACACATGCTTGTAGCGGCACACAACGCACACCATCAGCCACATTTGATCTTGCTGTTTGTCCACTTTGTTTCCCAAAAGGAGACGGTCTTGCCGCACAGGAAGAAGATGAAGAAGATCGTGCTGAGGAGAGAATGCGAGACTCTGCTGCGGGAAATGGCAGACCTGACGTACTGTGTGCAGAATGAAGTCTACCTCGAGGGGCTGAAAAAAACCCTGGAAAACCTCAAGGACGAGATCAAAGCGCAAGCACCTGAAGACGCGGGCCCGATGCTTGCCTCGTCACCCAAAAAGAGAAACGGGGGTGAGATTGCGGCTGATCTAATGAACAAAACACCCAGGATGCACCCATTTTCAAGGAAGGTGGGGCAACATGCAGAGAACAGGGATGAGCCTGGATGTAAAGTACTCCCAGCCCCCGTTACCAAAACAGCAAAATCACAGGCCAAAATTACTACATGCACCAGTCCCAGTTTTCCATTTACAAATCAAACTCTTTAATGTGCAGTATGTGACTTGTACAGTATGTGAATTGTAAATATCCCTTAATTATGACTGTCATATATAGTTCTGATAAAAAATAATAATAAAGGGTTTCCGGTTCCGCCACCGAAAGAATGGCCGCCTAATTTCCGAGCTCCCCGACGGTTTTGAGAAATAACCCCAAAAACCTTTAGTTCTGTTAACCCTTGTGACGTTTTTGTCGGAACAATGAAGAAAAGGGGTGGCGATACTAGACGTACGGGAAAACGATGGAAAACGATCCCGAAGTGAGACGAGGCAGCCGAAGTAGCTCCCCAAACTCATCTCCGCCACATGGCGAAGGCGGCCCCGAAGTCGGCCTGCGGTGTGTTCTCAACCTACTCCGGGAGTTCAGAAGAGGCAACGAGGCGGCACAGCTCTCCGACATTAAACAAGAACTCAAGAGGACGAACGACAGACTGGACGAGGCAGAATGGTCTAGGGCAGTGGTTCTCAACCTTTTTGGGGTCCTGGACCCCCTGCGTATTTTTGATCTACCCTGAGGACCCCTCCACCTGATCTTGGGGGAGGGGGGTTGCAATTTGATAGAAACAGTAGAAACTGCATTTTAAATTGCATTATAGCATTTATTCACTCTTTGGGGCAAAAATAAGAGCTTTCAGTTGTAACTTAGATATAGTTAACAAAACAGAATTCTTATGCAGTAACTTTCAGATATATATGTAACAAAACAGAATATGTATTCAGTAACTTTCAGATATATGTAACTAAACAGAATATGTATTCAGTAACTTTCAGATATATGTAACAACAGAATTCTTATGCAGTAACTTTTAACAATGCAAACGGGAGCGAGAGCTCTTATTAAAATACAATAAATTACACTTGTGAAACAGATGTAATTAGAGAAAAAAGTCCTGTTACCCTTTATAGTTTAGGTAGATAAAGGTCTCAGTCACATTTGAGTAAAATAATCCTATTTCTATAAATGTCATAGGATCTTTTTTTAAAGATATCTTATTTTCACGGACCCCTTGCAATTATACCACGGACCACTAGGGGTCCGCGGACCCCCGGTTGAGAAACACTGCTCTAGGGCTGATAGACCAGGAGGGCCGAGCGCGGAGAGGTCATTTAAGGGTTATGTACACATGTTACCCCTCCCAAATTGTATAAAGTTCTTAAAGTTTGCCTTTTTTATGTGTATGTATGTGTGTATATATATACACTACCGTTCAAAAGTTTGGGATCACCCAAACAATTTTGTGTTTTCCATGAAAAGTCACACTTATTCACCACCATATGTTGTGAAATGAATAGAAAATAGAGTCAAGACATTGACAAGGTTAGAAATAATGATTTGTATTTGAAATAAGATTTTTTTTACATCAAACTTTGCTTTCGTCAAAGAATCCTCCATTTGCAGCAATTACAGCATTGCAGACCTTTGGCATTCTAGCTGTTAATTTGTTGAGGTAATCTGGAGAAATTGCACCCCACGCTTCCAGAAGCAGCTCCCACAAGTTGGATTGGTTGGATGGGCACTTCTTTGAGCAGATTGAGTTTCTGGAGCATCACATTTGTGGGGTCAATTAAACGCTCAAAATGGCCAGAAAAAGAGAACTTTCATCTGAAACTCGACAGTCTATTCTTGTTCTTAGAAATGAAGGCTATTCCATGCGAGAAATTGCTAAGAAATTGAAGATTTCCTACACCGGTGTGTACTACTCCCTTCAGAGGACAGCACAAACAGGCTCTAACCAGAGTAGAAAAAGAAGTGGGAGGCCGTGTTGCACAACTGAGCAAGAAGATAAGTACATTAGAGTCTCTAGTTTGAGAAACAGACGCCTCACAGGTCCCCAACTGGCATCTTCATTAAATAGTACCTGTTAGAGCCTGTTTGTGCTGTCCTCTGAAGGGAGTAGTACACACCGGTGTAGGAAATCTTCAATTTCTTAGCAATTTCTCGCATGGAATAGCCTTCATTTCTAAGAACAAGAATAGACTGTCGAGTTTCAGATGAAAGTTCTCTTTTTCTGGCCATTTTGAGCGTTTAATTGACCCCACAAATGTGATGCTCCAGAAACTCAATCTGCTCAAAGAAGTGCCCATCCAACCAATCCAACTTGTGGGAGCTGCTTCTGGAAGCGTGGGGTGCAATTTCTCCAGATTACCTCAACAAATTAACAGCTAGAATGCCAAAGGTCTGCAATGCTGTAATTGCTGCAAATGGAGGATTCTTTGACGAAAGCAAAGTTTGATGTAAAAAAAAATCTTATTTCAAATACAAATCATTATTTCTAACCTTGTCAATGTCTTGACTCTATTTCCTATTCATTTCACAACATATGGTGGTGAATAAGTGTGACTTTTCATGGAAAACACGAAATTGTTTGGGTGATCCCAAACTTTTGAACGGTAGTGTATATAGTTTTTTGTTTGTTTTTTTTAATTTACTTTCTCTTGTAAGTTTAAAAAAAAACCTTAATGGCAGAAGAAAATGAAACTGTTGTTGTTTTGATATACATTTTGTAATATATACTGCTGTGAAAAATAAAGAATTAAAAAAAAATGAAAGACCGCATTCTTAAAAGATAATTCGTTTTTTTTTTAAACCAACCTGGGTCTTATTTTTGTAGTTTTTCACCACCATCTTACTGACCAGCTTGGCCTGTGCTAAAGATCACCAAAATAAAGCTGATGGATAACGATATGCATGACGGCAAAAACTATGACAGTAAAAGCCAGGGTGTAAAAAAAAAAAAAAGCAATTATCCTTTATCTTTTATTTTGTAAAATGTTGTTTGTATAATAAAGACATCCATGCATCCCTCTGTGTAACTGGCTCAATGATTCCTGCGTCTCCACCTCAGGCGGATGTGAGGTGAGCGTTCTGGTGCTGAGGTGCGACACACTGGTGGGGGGGGGGTTGGGGTGAGTTCCCCCCCCCCTTTCAATGTAAAGCGCTTTGGGTGTCTAGATAAATGTAATCCAGTATTATTATTATCATCAATAAGTGTAGCCGAGTGGAAAATAAGTTCCCACTAAAGCCACTAGGTGGCACTGTGTCTTTTTTGGGTAACCCCCAATTTGAGATTTGCGCCCATGGAAATAGCGCGCGAGGAAACAGGAAGTGGAGGGTCTTCCGTGTGGAGCGACTTTTGTTTTTTGTTTTTTTATCAAGAATTTTATTTTTTTTCCAAAATGATACATCATGTATAGGAGCACACAGTGCAAACACAATTCAACCCAAGCAGAATAACAAAAAGCCAAGGGGTCTCCTCTAATAAGTGTAAGGCATCAACAATCTTCATGAATTTCTTTTCCATAAATTTCCGTGATTTGCAGTACAGTTTTAGTTCTCTTTTAAAGGCCACCAAAAAGGGCTGCGTCAGAACGAAACGTAGAGCGACTTATCTTGAGCGGGTTGGCGGAGGCAGCTGGGAGAGGCCCCCCTGCAGCTGTCCGTGGTTAAATTACTGTGGAAGACGAACTCTTAAACTGGCTCGTTGTCAAAATGAAAACTCTGAGCGAGGACGACAGTGTTTTACTGGCTGCGAACCGGTCTGGATCGGAGTGGATTGAGAAATCCAAAAAAAAAAGGGCTCTTTTTGAGCTCTGCCCAAGCTCTGCTCAGCAGCTTGTATCACACAAAGGGCCACAGACACTAACAACGTTAAGGGCTGTTTAGTTTTACTAACGAGGCTGGTGAAAACATCCCCCGCTCTGTGTCCCACCACCCAGACCACCTTCCACCTCTGACCTTCAACAGCCTCGACGTCTTGCCTGCTCAGCCAAACTGAAAGTCTAAGGTCGGACATTTCTACCATAAACAAGCGATGTTGGATCTCCCTACGGTAACCGCGGGTTATTACGGTAACGCTTATGCGTGGTCGAGCAACCTGGTCTGGGCAGAGCGGGTACGCCCTGCGAGGAGGCCCTGAGCCGGGCTGTGGAGACTGTGGTGCGGGCGCCTGGAGCCTTGGGCCTGGGGCGGCCTGGTTGAAACGGAGGGGGTGCGCTCACTCCCCAGGTCAGCGAGGAGGCCCCGGGCCGTGGTGTGGAGAGTATGACGCCGGCGCCTGGAGCCCTGGACCTGGATGCAAGTACAGCGGAGGGAGGCCGGGAAGCGGAGCGGAGCAGCGATGCGGCGGTGTCACCTGTGTGGAGCCGTGTTATAAAGGAGGGGGGGGGGACACGCCACGCCACTGGAAATGTTATTATACAGCCCAAAACCCGCCTGAATCCTGCAGGGAGAAGAAGACAAGCGGCATTGTTGGAACCTGCACCGGGGGGAAATGCGAGTCATAAAGAAGCTGGTGAGTGTTTTCGCCTGACTGAGACTCCGAGACACCGACTAAATACCTGAAAGACAAACTTCTCCGCGTTGTAACATGTCAAAAGATAGACACTGCTCAAGGTCGCCTAAGCTCCTTTAAAATACCCGCTGGGTGCAGTGACGAGGGAGAAATGTATGAGCCTCAGCTTTGGCCAGAGGGGTTTTCTGTTAGGTGCGCAAACCCAGAACTACTGCAGGGCCCCCGGATGTAAAAACGCTTATGGCTGCAAAGAAACATGCACGGACCTGAGGCCGGGGTGTCTGACGCAACGTAGATACAGGCTGTGATTCACGGGAGTTGTGTCATATAACTCGCAACGTGTTGTTATAGACGAGCTCCTGGAGAACGCTGATATCTTGTGTATACAAGAGACTTTATTAGCTAAACAAGATGTAGACAAACTTAATTCTGTTAATAATGATTTCCATGGGGCAGGGGAGTCCACAACGGACCTAAGCATGGGGATAGTGCGGGGCAGAATACCTGGGGGGGGCGGCCATTCTCTGGCACAAGAAATATGATGCACTGATCAGTGTGGTTAGATTAGAGGCTGACTGGTGCACAGCAGTCAAAGTTGTACATAATAAGAATGTCTTTATAATTTTAAATGGTTACACTCCCTATGCATGTAACCAAAATGAGGATGAATACCTTAATAGGCTCGCTTTTATCAGTGCATTTATTAAAGAAAGTGCATATACGTGTATATTTGTCGTGGGAGACATGAATGCTGGTATCTCAGATATGAATTCCTTATTGGGTCAACACCTAATCCAATGTTGTCAAGATTACAAGTTGGTTCTTCCTAGTAAAGTGCTGCTGCCAGTAGATAGCTACACATATAGCAGTGAAGCATGGCTACAACATCCTGGCGGGATCACTGTATATGTATAGCTGATGCTCATGTTTACAGGGAGTGGTGATCTTGTGTGGTCTGGCCACAACAGATCACATACCTGTGTCTATGATGTAAAATGTGGAGAGTCTACCTGAGTTGACCAGTTATGATAACCACGAACATAGTGGGAAAGTAGATTGGTCTAGGCTTACAGAAGATGACTTAAAGCATTATAATTCACTGACTGATGAGAACCTTAATTAATATGCATATACCATCTGATGCTATTCTGTGTGGCAGCATTAACTGTAAGAACCAAAACCACAAGCGTGATTATGTGTAATGTATGATAAAATTGTGAAATGTCTAAATAATGGCAGTAAATCATTCCACCAGAAAAGGGTTAAACAACATAACGTCAGGCCAGGATGGAATGAATATGTAGCTGAACTGCATGTAGAGGCCAAAGAAGCTTTTAGAAACTGGGTCTTGTCAAGACAAGCTAGGCATGGCCCAGAGTGTGAACACAAGAAACAGGCTAACGCTAGACTTAAACATGCTGTACGTTTTATTAAAAGAAATGAGCAGGCCATGAGGGCAAACTCCATGGCCAAAAAGCTTCAGCAGAATAATGTCCATGACTTCTGGAAGGAAGTTAAGGTTATTAATTAGTAAGATGCCCTTGCCATCCAGCATTGATGGGATTACTGGGCCTGAAGATATTGCTGAATTGTGGAAAAAAACACTATAGAGACATGTTTATTTGTGTAAAGAGTGATGGGTTTAATGTTGGTGATGTCTCTAACAATGATGATGTGGTTATTAGACCTGATGAAGTGTGCTACGCCATTGAGAAATTGTCAGTGAAAAAAGCATGTGGCCTTGACCAAATAACAGCAGGACATCTGAAGCATGCTAGCCACAGAATCTCAGTGTTACTGGCTGTGTGTTTTTCTGGACGGTTAATGCATGGCATCCTACCTGACTCCATGTTGTCTGTCTTACTAGTGCCAGTAATCACAGACAAAACTGGTAAAATATCCAGCATAGAACATTACAGGCCAGTCCAGTTGCTCTTCCAAAGTATTGGAACGAATTCTCTTGGATAGGCTTCAAGAATGTATATCAACTACTGACAATCAGTTTGGCTTTAAAAATAAACACAGCACAGATTTGTGCATATATGGACTGAAGGAAGTTGTTAGGAAAACAGAGTGTTGTCATGATTGCTAAAGCCAAGGAGGATCAGAAGCAAAACGTTCCCTCATTCTTCTTGGCAGACCACGCGCTGAATGTGGTGAACAAAATGAGATATCTGGGTCACATCATCAGGAACGATCTATGTGATGATGATGATGTGCAGCGCCAGTGTTGCAAACTGTATGCACAAGCCAATATGCTGACACGCAAATGTCATATGTGTACAGATGAGGTTAAAACTGCTCTTTTTAGGGCCTGCTGTACTCCACTCTATACTGCCCACCTGTGGTGCCATTATAGCCAAGCAGAAATGAAAGAGCTGCAGGTGGCATATAATGATGCATTTAGAATCTTACTCAAGCTTGCAAGATGGACAAGCGCAAGTCATGTGTTTGTTTGTGACTAGTAATGTCCCCGCTCTTCATGCGGTGTTGAGGAATTTTATGTACAAATTTATGTGTCGATGGATTCTAAGAATTGTAATGCTCTGAAGGGAGCCTACACAAAGTGACAGCAGGTACTCCTCTTGTTTCTAGAAACACTGGAACAAATGTCTGTACAGCTTTTAATCATCGTGGACGTGTGAGCTGCTGTTTTCAGCTATATTTTTGTGTTCTTGTCCTGTGTTGTATGTCTTTGTTGTTGTCTTTAATATGGACCTGCCTTTGTGTGTGAATAAAGTAAGATTTGATTATGTGCTTTTCTGCGGAGCATTCGCCGCTTTAAGAGGGGATTTTATCTACATGTGCCGAGTGACTCGAGAGGCCCTTGAAATTGATAACTTTCTGAACGCACCAAGAGTTACCACGGCAGTTATTAACGCACTGTGTATTTGGTTCCTGGTTAGATGCTGGTGTTGCTCTTTCCTGCTCTCGGGCCCCAGACCGTAGTCGAGGAGCACGCTACGTCCAGAACACTGCGCACTCCCCAGTCGCCTAACGGAACTACACTGCTGCCACGCTGCTCCTGTAACGCTGGTGTCTGTAGGCCCTTGATGCTAACCTAAGAGTTTGGGCGCTCTGTTTGAGTGTTAAAGCACTTCATAGGGCTCGATCAGTGACCAGGAATAGCAAAGTCTCTTTTCGGATGTATGAGCTACATTTTGAAGTCAGACATTGTGTCTAAAGTTGCAAATCTGTTTGCATCTGAACATCTTTGTTAAATCTGCACCACTTGAAAACTCCAAATTAGTTTAATCCTACTCTCCCCTTTCTGAGAGTAGTCGGGTAATAAACAACCCCGAGTATAGTTTTGTGTCCTGTGTCATTTAGATTTCACCAGGCTACATGAGCAGTAAAACGTACAGTAGTGATGTCCTTTTACTTCTGTTATTGTACTGGGCATGGCCACGGTTCCCTGCGTGCCAGTGAGCAATGCTTGGGTGCAAAGTTAAAGTTTAACACGCTGCTAGGGCAACGTGCTTCCTGGTCGACGTGCTGGTTCCTAAGTAGGCCAGCTCCTCACAGCAAATTCCTGCCTAGGCCGGGCTGCGTGTTTGTGGACCGTAGGAAGGTTAGGGCAGAGGCTGCAACTCCGCTATTTGGCAGCAGGGGGAGTGTCCCCAGAATGTCCGCGTCCTGAAAGTGGCTGAAAGTCACCGAAATATTTGGCTAGAATGACAGCTGTCTGTCTACAGAGTGGCGTGAAGCCTACGTCACATTTCAATACGCGGACATTCTGGGGACACTCCCCCTGCTGCCAAATAGCGGAATTGCAGCCTCTGCCCTAACCATCCTACGGTCCACAAACACGCGGCCGGCGCGGGGCTGGCTCGCTGTGGCAAGCCCGCGGCCGATCGGATTTCCTGAGAACGAAAGCGGAAGTTGCGCGACATGTAGGTCGGCGAACAGGTGAGCGGAGGTTGGAGGAAGAGGAAGTCGTGAGAGGTCGCAGACGGACGGGGGAAAGACGGTAAATACTAAGAGCTGTGTCGTGCATGTAACAATAATGACTTCTGGGAATGAAAGTTGGGGTTATGGAGGTGCGGAGTGGCAGAAAGTGGCGTCCAAAAGAAAGAGAAATAAGCGTCGAAGTAGTCGTGTGAGTAGCTCAGGGGTGTAATGAACCGGCCCAGAGAGCGAGGGCAGGCAGGGCTACACTACGTCACAATACGTACGTGTCAGAGGACACGGTTTTGCGAGACCGAAATACGTGTATATGGACACGTATTAGTTGCCACTGGGGCCGCAATCCCGTCTTCTGGCCACTGGGGGCGCAAGAAAAAGGGCGGACAGCGTCGTGGCGGCAGCAGTCCTGCAACCAACACAGTAGATGAATGCGGGAGGTGCGGCAAGACGCAGCGCACCGATGAGCGGAAGTGTCCTGCAGTGAACAGGAAGTGCAACAAGTGTCATAAAAAGGGACATTGGGCGCGTGTACGTCACTCTAAAGCGGTGACAGACGTCACTGAAGAGGTTAAACAGCTGTACTTTCTGGGAGAAGTTGGCAAAGACAGCAGTCAGGAACATTCGCTCCGCCATCTTTGTTCAATATTTCTGACATTCTATTGCGTCATGACCGTGGTCATGACACACCTAGTAGGCTACAGGGCGCCCCTAGCGGCATCTGTGAGATACGTGTCAGTGAACGCGTATAAGTGACCTGCAGAAGCGTGTCCATACACACGTGTCCCTGCCGGTCTGGGCAGGGACACGTACGAGGGCTGAAAACCGAAATGCTCTGGCGACTATCGAAACGTAAGGGCCAATGTAGGGAGGTCTGTCCCACACGCCTTGTCCAATCAAGCATGAGTGTGGCTGCATTACGTTATTTATTGTACACACACACTTGCTTGCTGGTTGTCCATCGTGCCCGATGATGACCATCTTCTTCTATTTGTGGGTCCTTTGAGGACTCAGATAGCAGAAGATACCTGCGCAGAGGTGGTTTTTAAAGTGGCATGGGGAGGTGCGCTTCTCCCAACGCCACATGACTTGATTGTAGAGGAGATGGTTCCGATGGCAAGGGGGATCCCTAGACGACCGGCACCAACACACAACTGCAGGGGGCTGCCGGAAATCCAGTTTTTCGGAAACCGCCTCGAAGCGTACCGCCACAGCTTGCTTTTCTGTTGGGGTGAGCTCCCTTAGCCTTATGTCTCCCCAGACTCACCCACAAGGCAGCGGGGCAGTGGTTGATAGGTGCCAGGGCATGTCCACCAGGGTGGGCCTGCACACCATATCTCCGGGGCCCACTGCTGCTCCGAGATCCCCTGCCAAGTTAGCCTGGGGCCGCAAGACCCCAGTTACCACGTGTGGCCACGGGGAGGCCTGGCAGGAGTCTTGGTGGAGGAGAAGCTATGTACTGGCAAGGGAAGGCTTACACGCTAGGATGCTTCCCTATTCGCCACAAAGGCTAGCCAGCGGCAGCAAGCTAGGGGCAGGAAGGACACAAGCGGGTTGGAAGAACACATGCACCTTCCCTCCAACTACACACTGCTGCACTAGACACATCACAACACTCTGTGTGTATGTACACACACACACACACACACACACACACACACACACACACACACACACACACACACACACACACACACACAAAACACTTTTACAATACAAGATGCTCTGACAAGATGTTGTGGCGAAACTGGACAAAAAGGATAGAGATCAACAGAAAATGACGAGTCCCTACTCACCCCCCTCTCTGTTACAATCAAAAACTGAGTCACAAGCAGGGGAAGATAACGTTCATTGCTACCGCTACGCCCCAGTGACACACACACACCACACTTCCTGGATCGTGTTACCCATCCCTGCATGGTAAATTACCCCCCCCCCGATCGACGGGGGGGGGGGTAATTGGAGCAGAACTGAAAGGAGGGGAAGTGCAGATGCTCAACGTATTAAAAGAAGTGGAGAAAGGGCAGAAATGCTTTGAACACACGCTCCCAAGGAGCGTTACCTTAGGTTTCTTCAGCTAGCCAGTAAGAGAGTTGGTTCCTGCGGTATTAAGGCGCTTTAAAGGTCAGGGGACGATTCGTACTGCCAGCCAGTGCAAAGCCAAAGAAAGTTGTGCAAGATGTGGAAGTAATCGTGCATTTGGAAAGTGTGGGAAAGATGTCCCAGCTAAATGTTGCAACTGTGGAGGAGACCGTGGTGCAGCTTTTGGAGGACACGCGGTACAAAAGCGTGCAAGAGAAGTCCGTCCATCCGTTTTCCCAGCCGCTTACCCCGATTACGGGATGCTGGAGCGTATCCCAGCAGTCATAGGGCGGAAGGCGGGGAAACACCCTGGACAGGTCACCAGTCCATCCCAGGGCAGACACATTCACACCTAGGGGCAATTCAGTAAGTCCGATTCACCTGACCTACATGTCTTTTGACTGTGGGCGGAAACTGGAGCACCCAGAGGAGACCCACGCGGACACGGTGAGAACATGCAAACGCCACACAGAGGACGACCCGAGACGACCCCCACGGTTGGACAAGGTCGGCAAGAGAAGTCCAACATTTTAAAATACTAAAGAAAGTTTCATATGCAGAGGCTGTTTAGAGGGCCAACGACAAACGGGTAGCAAAGGAAGTCAGCGCTGAAAGGAATAACATGGGACACAGTTATGATCCTCCTGTTAAAGAAGACAGACTCATTGGAGAGGCCTAAGTGAGACCTTCCACAAGGAGGGAACAATGTTAGTGGATACAGTACATTTAGTTGCATTTATATATGTAAAGTGGTTTTAGAACAATATGATAGGGATGAGAGAACCGAAACAATTGTGAAAGCACCAAGACTACCTCGGGATATCAAGCACAGAATGTGAAACAGTTCAAGAAATGATGAACCCTTTCAAAATGTGACTCATCTAGTGATTAGACTAATGACGGTACTTAACATCTTTCAGTGGAATGTCAGAAGTTTATTAGCAAGTGGACAGGAATTTAAGAAGGTCATAAAGGATTTAAATGACAAACCAGATATCATATCCGCGTATATCCCGATATAAGTTCCGAAGATGGCGACGCGAATTCACGTTTGCGGCGGCCTCACCCAGTACCGTCCATGCGGTGTCTTTGTACTCGTCTGGATCTGAGTTTTGTCCTTGTTTGATGGCTGGGAGAGCTGGCGCTGGATCGGCTGGGAGAGCTTGGTCTGCTGCGTCCTGTGGGCCCAGGGACCACGGCCCTGCCTGGAGCTGCACCCAAGGAGGTAACGCTGAGGGGGGTCTGGCAGGACGCGGAAGCACATATGGCTAACCTAGCCAAATATGGCTAACCTAGCCAAATATGGCTAACCTATCCACATGGGCTAGCAGTTAGCTAGCCCATGTGGACCGGCAGCTCCGACAGTCCTCCTGGCTGGCGTTCGCTCTCTTGGACAGTTTAGATGTATGTTAGTCTGGATATGTGTTCTTGTAGTTCTTGTAGTTTTTGGATATGTGTTTTTGTCTTTGTGTTGCACTGCTGGGGGGAAATGACTGCTCCTGATTCCTGGCATGTATTCAAGGAACATGGCTGAAACCACATCTAGATTTTGTTTTGGTAGGACACAATTCAGTCAGACAAGACAGAGCAAATAATCAAGGGGAGGCTGTGTCACATTCATTAACGATAATTTAGCATACAGAAGAATTAATCCTTCAGATGGACATGAATGCACAGTTGTTGAGGTGTACAGAACACAAAACTCAATCAAAAGCAAATTAATTTATATAATCTGTGTCGTACCTCAACTGCAGCAGTGTTTGAGGAAATAATGGGGGAGGAAAGTCAAAGAGAGGGCTGGTGCGGTGAGTGCACACAATAGTTTAAGGGGAAGTGATCAACACTGATAATTATGGTGCAGTGATTGACGAAACGATTGACACAAGGAATCTTGTATGTATAAATAATGGTAGAGGAACAAGATTAGATATAAATAAGATGTCGTGTATTGATTTAACATTGATTGCTGCACATATGGCTAACCTATGTGAATGGAAAATAAGCAATGATAACCTAGGTAGTGACCATTTTCCCATTCAAATACTGATAAATGTACCCAAGAAAGTGCTCCTATGTACAGATGGCGCTTTCAAAAGGCTCAATGGGACAAATTTAAAGAACGCTGTTGGGAATTAGCGAACAACATTAAAATGACTGGTAATGTGGATGAATGCACTAGTGAAGTTACCTATATGATAATTGAAGCTGCCTCAGAAAGTATACCTAAAACTCTGATAACAAGGAATAAGAGAATTGTGTCATGGTGGAATTACGAGTGTGGCTTTGGACAGTTTGGTAGAATATAAAAGAGAGCCACGGCACGCAAAATAATTAAAAGGGCTGAAAGAACGCAGACAATCTTTCAGTGTGCGGTGCTGAATCACTCGAAATGTTAGCATTACAATGGGTGGAAGAAAACCAACCCAGTGTCGTAACTGCTGGATAATGCAGTTTAGCCTGTGGGTGAACTTTCTCTAATCTTTATTTCTGAAGTCTTTCATATATATATATATATATATATATATATATATATATATATATATATATATATATATATATATATATATATATATATGATGTTAGTCTTGTATTCCGGGGACTTTGGTTCATATTCAGCTCCAATTTCCACACTACAGATGAGCTTGCATACTCCTCGGCACACCCATCTCCCAGGACCTCACATGGACTGTCAATACAACTTCCCGAGCGAAGAAAGCACAGCAGCGGCTTTACTTTCTAAGGACACTGAGGACAGCTGATTTGTCCTAGCCGCTGCTGGTGTCCTTCTGTTACTGCTCCATAGAAAGCATACTCATAATGGCATCTCGTACGCCAGTCGCACTGTGGCTGATAAGAAAGCTCTGCAGAGAGTGATTTGAGTCAGCACAGGAAACCACTGGAACACAGCCACCTTCCCTTGAGGTCATATACAGATCCTGCTGCCTACGTCAGACCACAAACATAATCAAGGCCTCGTCTCACCCAGGCAACCACCTTTTCACTCTGCTGCCTTCTGGGGGGCGCTATAGGTCTTTCAAGGCGCGTACTTCCAGACTTTTGAACAGTTTCTACCCAAGTGCCATTAAAGAACTGAACTCTTTGTTAACCAACTCTACGGTTGCAATAATATCCTGAAACTGTGCAATATTACACCTGTACGTTTTGGCATGTGCAGTAACATATGCTGACTCGAGTTGGTGCAATACACACTATCTCGTGTGATAGATATTACACTTGTTTTGACACTGATGCATACGTTACCTTACAGTATGTTGCTTGTGCTGCAAATGTGTGTCTATTCATATTTTGTCTATTTTTATATAGGTTATTTTGTTTTATTTTTTGACCTTGTTTGTACCACCGGGGAGTGGCACTTGATTTAGTTGTACAGCTGTGCAATGACAGATAAAGGCATTCATTCATTCATTTCACTTTGCTTAGAGAACACCTTGAGGCGACGAACTTCACCTGCTGCATGAGGATGGAGACGGCCATCAGAGGTAAACCCCCCCACCCCCCTACCCCACCCTACCCCCCAGCTTTCCATCCATCATCTTTAAGGGTGTTGATACTTGCAGTCAGTTTAATCTAATCGCAGTCGCGATGTCAGCCCATCTACTCCCGTATTTTCACAATGTGTGTCCGGTGTTGTGTCTGTGTGAGAGTCTATAAACGGCCAAACTAAAGCACTTGGGGCCTCGGTTCTTTTTGGAGGTTATCGGGGATGATCGGGGGCACCTATAAGAAATAGCAGAACATTAAAATTATGCATAATATGCATAAAATATGTGGAATCCCTTCAGAATCCTGAGCGGTTCGACAAGGTGGCGGCTCTGGCTACGTCACGCCTCGGCTCTTTCCGCCGTCCGCGCAAACCTCGCGTTCTTACCGGCTTGCTGGACGGCGGGCGGAGACCGCGAGCAGCGTTGCAAATACAATGAGCCACGACGTCACAGTCGCATTTGCACGGGTCGCGCATGGGCGTATATGGCGGCTGTCACGTGAAGTGAACTCGATACAAGTGTTCTGTTTTTGAATGGAAATCAGCGCGTGCGGGCGGTTCGGTTTTTGGCGGTTCTGACGAACAATACAGTTGGCCGCTGTTGCGCGCGTGCAGGTGTCCGCGTGTCTTATGTGCTGAATCACATTTAAAGGCCCAAACGTACTCGGGCGGGACGCACGCGGAGCGGACTCCACGAGGAACGTCCGCGGTCATTTGGGCTTCCGTAGTCGAGCGCACTTCCGCGTTGTAGTTTCCTGTAAAACCGTCCGTGAAACACTACATTACCCACAATGCTCGCGGGTTGTTTACGCTCTTCTGTCATGGCGTCCGACACTGACGACGAGGAAGAGACGCTCTCGCCTGCTGGCTCTACAAGACAATACACTGAAGAGACGGTGGTGTGTATCCTCTCTGTGACGTGTCGTACAGGTGTGGGTACTTTCCCACCTTCTACTCATCTATTTTCGGAATGTGTGTGTGTGTGTGGTGTTAGTGTGTGTGTGTTAGTGTAGAGAGCGGGACCGAAAACTAAAGCACTTATGTAAACTACTAAAACACGTTAGCCCCCAGCTAACGGGTTTGACCTTTTAGCTAAGCGGTTAGTGACGTCGCCTTGTGGCGCAGTACACCCCGTATCGAATCCCGCACCGGGCAACAAAATAACCGGTTACACTTATGATCCTAATTCTTTTTGGAGGTGGTAGGTATTGTTCCAGAGAGGACCAGAAAAATAGCAGAAAACTAAAATATAATTACAATGATTATGCATAATTATGCAAAATATGCATTTTCTAAAAATGGGTAAAAACCACTTCTCTCGGCATTTCAAGTGATTCTGAGCATTTGGGGGGGGGGGAGTTGGAGTGGGGGGGGGGTTTAGGGGCAGGGGGGAAGGCGGTTAGCTGGCAGGGTGAAGAGGAGGGAGATGTAGACGGGTGGATAGCTAATAAAGGTCATGATCACCGCAGCTTGGTTGCGGGTCACTTACTAGTGCAATCATATTAGCGCAAAAGGCTGCGGATTAATGAGATAAGAACATGTGCACGTGTGTGACCGCGTGTGTGTGCAGTCTGCGTATCTACACCCATAATTAAGAGATGACCGACCAGTCTCTGCAATATTTAAAATGATGGTCCTAAGTGGCGATGACAGCCCTTATTATAAACTCGGCCGGGAGCAAAGACAGTGTTTTGGATCAAACAGAGGCGCTTAATTGAAAGACTCTTATGGATTACCAATTCCTCCCTGCGTGAAAATACTTGTTGAAGACATGACGTTTTCTGGCCAGCTGCTCTTTTCCCACATTTTAGCTTGTGTTCACAAGATGTGCAGTGTACAACCCCCCACCCCCTCCCAGCACACCCCCCCCCCCCACACACACACACACACCACTTTTTGCACTCTTGGCTCTCCCAGAGGCAGATGGAAATGTATCGGGCGCAAGCCAACAATGACCGTACTCCGCATTCTTTTGATAACTTTGGTGCCAGAGACGGAGCAGAAATGGGGACAAGAGGCTGGGGGGGTGCCCCACGAGAGTACCCCGCGTCCCGCCCACCGGATAAGTGCAAAAGCCAAGATTCCTCTTCACTGCTCCGCCAGTAAACGCTCAACCTGACCCTTAAAAAAAACCAAAGCCTCTCTGCATAATCTCAAACTGTGTACAGTTTTTTTGCAAGAACTGATATTAGTTCATTACATTCATAGTTGACCCCCACACACACGCGCACACACACACACAAGTGTGAGCCGTGTTGTGCAATGTTTAGCGAGACTCAATCAAACGCAACAGCAATAGTAAAGCGAGCCAAGCCCTCTCCTCTGTAAATGCTCGCGTTTCCGGAATCCCCCCCCCCCCCCAAAAAAGATCTCAGTGTATGTGCGTGCACATGCCTGCCTGTGTTTGCAACTGAGATTGACCGGCGTTTTTTGTTAAGCTCAAAGCACCATTACACCGTCTGGGATCATAATGAGACAGGTGGTGGTGGTGGGGGGTGTTGTGTAAATTATGTGTTGACATACTTTTCCCTCCCGGTTTCCTTCACTTTTATCTGGAGCTGAGCTGCCGCCATGACATTCTTTTCCTGCCTCTGTTTGGGGTCAACTAGGGTACATGTCATAGCTGTGCCACGTGTGAACCGCAGCACATGTTCCAGATCCGTCACACTCTGCTAGAACACAGTACGGCTGCAGAACCACCGCTTTCAAATCAGGACGTCAACACCGGCACGCGCTGCACTTGCACTTTCTTGACAATGACACAAAAAAAAAATTTAAGCACATTGATACTGTAAAATGGTATCATTTATATGGTGTATATATATGTATATATATAAAATATCATTATATATGTATATATACATATATAGATTGATGTATATGTATGTCATATACACTACCGTTCAAAAGTTTGGGATCACCCAAACAATTTTGTGTTTTCCATGAAAAGTCACACTTATTCACCACCATATGTTGTGAAATGAATAGAAAATAGAGTCAAGACATTGACAAGGTTAGAAATAATGATTTGTATTTGAAATAAGATTTTTTTTACATCAAACTTTGCTTTCGTCAAAGAATCCTCCATTTGCAGCAATTACAGCATTGCAGACCTTTGGCATTCTAGCTGTTAATTTGTTGAGGTAATCTGGAGAAATTGCACCCCACGCTTCCAGAAGCAGCTCCCACAAGTTGGATTGGTTGGATGGGCACTTCTTTGAGCAGATTGAGTTTCTGGAGCATCACATTTGTGGGGTCAATTAAACGCTCAAAATGGCCAGAAAAAGAGAACTTTCATCTGAAACTCGACAGTCTATTCTTGTTCTTAGAAATGAAGGCTATTCCATGCGAGAAATTGCTAAGAAATTGAAGATTTCCTACACCGGTGTGTACTACTCCCTTCAGAGGACAGCACAAACAGGCTCTAACCAGAGTAGAAAAAGAAGTGGGAGGCCGCGTTGCACAACTGAGCAAGAAGATAAGTACATTAGAGTCTCTAGTTTGAGAAACAGACGCCTCACAGGTCCCCAACTGGCATCTTCATTAAATAGTACCTGTTAGAGCCTGTTTGTGCTGTCCTCTGAAGGGAGTAGTACACACCGGTGTAGGAAATCTTCAATTTCTTAGCAATTTCTCGCATGGAATAGCCTTCATTTCTAAGAACAAGAATAGACTGTCGAGTTTCAGATGAAAGTTCTCTTTTTCTGGCCATTTTGAGCGTTTAATTGACCCCACAAATGTGATGCTCCAGAAACTCAATCTGCTCAAAGAAGTGCCCATCCAACCAATCCAACTTGTGGGAGCTGCTTCTGGAAGCGTGGGGTGCAATTTCTCCAGATTACCTCAACAAATTAACAGCTAGAATGCCAAAGGTCTGCAATGCTGTAATTGCTGCAAATGGAGGATTCTTTGACGAAAGCAAAGTTTGATGTAAAAAAAATCTTATTTCAAATACAAATCATTATTTCTAACCTTGTCAATGTCTTGACTCTATTTTCTATTCATTTCACAACATATGGTGGTGAATAAGTGTGACTTTTCATGGAAAACACGAAATTGTTTGGGTGATCCCAAACTTTTGAACGGTAGTGTATATGTGTATAATATCATTATATATGTATATATACATATATAGATTGATATATATATGTATGTCATATATATGTGTATAATATATATGTATATATACATATATAGATTGATATATATGTATGCCATATATACAGTGCTGCTTGAAAGTATGTGAACCCCTTGAGCAGTTTAGATGTTTCTGTTGTTTTACCATGATTTCTTATTCTATCATCACCATTTTTTATGTATGAAATGTCAGATATATGTTTATCAGTTGCAGGTACTTGTTTAGTGGGACTTGTTTAAGTAGCCCAAAAACTACATGAAACATGGAATTAGGGTATGTGCAAAAGTAAGTGAACCCCCAGCTGCATTGGTTAAGTCAAGCAGGTAACACACTGAGGTGAAACACATTTGGGTGCTTAATTAATCCTTTAAGCAGACCAATGAAATGAGACATCCTTGGGAAAGGGTTTGGCCTGCACTAATTAAAAGAGAGAGGAAACCAACCAAACCACTGTGGTCCCATACAAATCAACAATGCCGAGAGCAAAGGAGATATCCGAGGACATGAAGAAGAGGGTAGTGACAGCCCATCAGTCTGGGGAGGGATATAAGACCATCTCCAAAAGATTCCAGCTCCATCCATCCACTGTAAGACAAATAATTTACAAATGGAGGGCCTTCAACATGACAGCAACTCTGCCTAGAAGTGGACGCCCATCAAAACTATCACCCAGAAGCACCAGAAAAATAATAAATCAGGTCAAGGCCAACCCACACATCACCTCTAGAGAGTTGCAGACCTCTCTGGTAGCATCCGGGACAGATGTGCATGCGTCTGCAATCAGACGGAAATTGAATCATGGGAGGGTTGCTAGAAGGAAGCCTCTGCTCTCAAAAAAGAACAAAGCCGCCCGTTTCAACTTTGCCAGGGAGCACTTGGACAAACCAGAGGCCTTCAGGAAGTCCGTTCTCTGGGCAGACGAGACCAAAATAGAAATATTTGGTCACAATCAAAACCAACATGTTTGCAGAAAAGCCAACACTGCATATGAAGAAAAGAACCTCCTCCCAACAGTGAAGCATGGTGGTGGAAATGTGAAGGTCTGGGGCTGCTTTTCTGCTCCTGGACCTGGACGACTCCATATTATCCAAGGAACCATGAATTCTCCGGCATATCAACAAATTCTTGACCAGAATCTCCTGCCGTCAGCCAGGGAGTTGAAGCTGGGACGAAAATGGATTATGCAACAAGACAATGACCCAAAGCATTCCAGCAAAACTACAAAGGCATGGCTTCAGAGAAAGAGGATTCGTACTCTGGATTGGCCCAGTCAAAGTCCGGATCTTAATCCAATTGAAAAGTTGTGGCGAGACCTGAAGAAGTTGGTACACACCAGATGTCCCTCCAACCTCTCTCAACTGGCTGAGTTCTGCAAGGAGGATTGGGCAAAAAGCCCCATAAGCAGATGCGAGAGACTGGTTAGTGGTTACAGAAGACGTTTGGTTGAAGTAATGGCTGCAAAAGGAGGAGCCACAAGCTACTAATACAAGGGTTCACATACTTTTGCACATTTTAGATTTTCAGTTTTTGTGAAATAAACCACCTTTGTTGAATTAAATAATGAAAATATATCTCTTTTTGTGTGTGTGTCCATTATTTGGAAGGTGTGCTTTACAAATTGGGATTTGGATGTATGTGTAATAAGCTCGTCTTAATGTTTTTTACAAAAACATTGACCATGTCTGGAGGGTTCACGAACTTTCAAGCAGCACTGTATATATGTGTGTGTGTATATAGTCCATCTATATATTACATCAGATTGACAGCTGGTGGTCGCTTATGGCAGGAAACAGGGTTGTGATGTCTCATAAAGAATTTACTTGAATCACTGGATTATTTTGCTCCTCTTTGAGCACTTTTCCTACCGTTGAACGTTTCTTTTAACAAAGTTATATATATATATATATATATATGTATATATGTATATATGTAAAACAGTATGATGCATATATCATATCAGTATATGTGTATATGTAAATATACATGTGTAAAACAGTATGTATATGGTATATATATCATAGCAGTATATATATGTGTGTGTATGCATATATATATTTATGTGTGCGTGTGTATATATGTATATGGTGTATACTATGTGGTCAGGTGAATCGGCCGTACTAAATTGTCCCTAGGTGTGAATGTGTCGGCCTGTCCAGGATATCTCCCCACCTGCCGCCCAGTGACTACTGGGATAGGCTCCCGCATCCCCGCGACCCTGGGAGCAGGATAAGCGGTTTGGATGATGGATGGATTACTTAGGCGCGTCAATTGCTCCATGTTTGAAAATACCAGTAAGCAGCCACCGAAAAAAAAGAACAAATCCCCTTCCTTCATGGGCCCCTGACAGCTTCTGGGCCCCGGTCCAGCACACCGGTTGTACTTCCAATATTTACGGCAGTGATCAAACTTGACTACATAATACCACCACACAATAAACTATGGCTTTCTGACAGAGAGGAACAAAGTAGTGACCCAGTGAACCCGTGGGAAAGTGAAGGTGGAGTCTGACTCCTTTCTCAAACACTAAACAGATACTGTCTCAGAATGACCTTTGACCCGCACAAAGACAGTCCCGTGGTAAACACAGTTTGTGAGCACGTAGACTCGGTTGTTCGTTGCTTTATGCTGTGGGTTAAAGCAGACTTGCCATTACAGACATTACGCTATGGTTTAATCAGAAATGACCCACTGTGACTGCACCAGGAGGCTGGCTGCGGCTGCACCAGGAGGCTGGCTGCGGCTGCACCAGGAGGCTGCCTGCGGCTGCACCAGGAGGCTGGCTGCGGCTGCACCAGGAGGCTGCCTGCGGCTGCACCAGGAGGCTGGCTGCGGCTGCACCAGGAGGCTGCTTGCGGCTGCACCAGGAGACTGCCTGCGGCTGCACCAGGAGCCTGCCTGCGGCTGCACCAGGAGGCTGGCTGCGGCTGCACCAGGAGACTGCCTGCGGCTGCACCAGGAGCCTGGCTGCAGCTGCACCAGGAGGCTGGCTACGGCTGCACCAGGAGGCTGGCTGCGGCTGCACCAGGAGGCTGGCTGCGGCTGCACCAGGAGGCTGCCTGCGGCTGCACCAGGAGCCTGGCTGCGGCTGCACCAGGAGCCTGCCTGCGGCTGCACCAGGAGCCTGGCTGCGGCTGCACCAGGAGCCTGGCTGCGGCTGCACCAGGAGGCTGGCTGCGGCTGCACCAGGAGACTGGCTGCGGCTGCACCAGGAGCCTGGCTGCGGCTGCACCAGCAGGCTGGCTGCGGCTGCACCAGGAGGCTGCCTGCGGCTGCACCAGGAGGCTGGCTGCGGCTGCACCAGCAGGCTGGCTGCGGCTGCACCAGGAGGCTGGCTGCGGCTGCACCAGGAGGCTGCCTGCGGCTGCACCAGGAGGCTGGCTGCGGCTGCACCAGGAGGCTGCCTGCGGCTGCACCAGGAGGCTGGCTGCGGCTGCATCAGGAGGCTGGCTGCAGCTGCACCAGGAGCCTGCCTGTGGCTGCACCAGGAGGCTGTCTGCGGCTGCACCAGGAGGCTGGCTGCGGCTGCATCAGGAGGCTGGCTGCGGCTGCACCAGGAGCCTGCCTGCGGCTGCACCAGGAGGCTGGCTGTGGCTGCACCAGGAGCCTGGCTGCGGTGACCTGAGAAACTGAAAGCATAGAGGGGTTTATAACAGATTCTCATGTTGTGTAGACGCTGTGTGCAGTGCAAATGTGTATTATTATTATGATTTATATTTGGTTTTTTTAGTTTGAGCAAGGGTCGGTTTGGCTTTCTACCAAGTCACCGCACTACAGATCACATTTACACCCCTACACACCCTAATTAGCCCTGTGATGGTCTGGCGGCCTGTCCAGGGTGTCTTCTCCCCGCCTGCCGCCCAGTGACTGCTGGGACAGGCCCCGGCATCCCCGCGACCCTGAGAGCAGGAGAAGCGGTCTGGTTGGTGGAATGGACGGATGGTTGGTGACGTCACGCTCGATGGACGGCCAGCCCCCCCCCCCCCCCCCCGCGCTGTTGCAGCCCAGAAAGTTCCAACTCCACCATGGCCGACCCCGCCTTCATGGACGCCAAACGACCAATGAAACATGTAGGAACTCTCGCCTCCAACGCACTTCTGACATTGATGGATCTATCACTTACCCCCCACCCGCCCCGTCCCATACACACACACACAATAAACCCCATCAGACCAGTTACTCAAACCACTTCCTGTTGCTGTTTGTGCCAGTTTTTCTTTCTTTTCTTTCCCCGGTTGAGTTTTTACACGCGGCTGTAAAGAGTTCTCAGACTGCACCCACGCGCTTCACGGTCGTCAAACCTGCACCCGATCCTGCACCCGATCCTGCACCCGATCCTGCACGCCTGCCAGCCATCTCCTGACTCTGCACGCACACACAGTTTATCTAAGCGCAACGCCGTCTCGTCTGTGGGGACTTTGAAGATCCTGCCAGAGGAGGATTACACCCAACCCCCCCCCCCTCCCTTCCTCCCTCCCCCTCCATGAGCTCTTGTGTTGCAGTTTAAGGTTTGGTTACTTGTTTTTAGGCAATGGCTGGCACCACCTTGTTCACGCGAGCTGATACGTCATCCTACACCAGCCACAGGCCCCCAGGTGGAGGAGCCAGGCGCTCTTACCTGTCCCCAGATCCAGCCTTAAGGCAGTGGCTGCCTCCGGTCTCTGGAGCAACCTACCAGTCCACGTAAGATCTGCTCCGGCCCCAGAGGCCTTTCAAACCTCGGTTAAAGACCTCTACATCCTCTCGCTGGCATTCGGTTCAAGTCGAGCTTGACACCCTGATTTTCAGTGTGCAAATATACTTTTATGTTTTATTGTTTATATTTTATATTCTTTACCAGAAGAACCCCGCTACAATGTAGCGGTTTGGTTATCCACCCCGTCTAAATCTCCCTCCTCTTCATCCTGCCAGCTAACCGCCTTCCCCCCCCTGCCCCTAACCCCCCCCCTCCCCACTCCAACTCCCTCCCCCCCCAAATGCTCAGAATCATCTGAAATGCCGAGAAAAGTGGTTTTTAGCCATTTTTAGAAAATGCATATTTTGCATAATTATGCATTATAATTATTTTAATGTTCCGCTATTTTTCTGGTCCTCTCTGGAACAATACCTACCACCTCCAAAAAAAAAATGAGGATCATAAGTGCATTTTTTGCAAAAATGCATGTATTTTGCATAATGCCAAAACATTTCTAAGTCCCAGAAATTTTTTTTTATATAGGTGAAAAAAATCAAAGATGCTCAGAATCATCTGAAATGCCGAGAAAAGTGGTTTTTAGCCATTTTTTTTAAGAAAAATGCATATTTTGCATATTTATGCATAATTATGCATAATTGTAATTTTCTGGGATTTTCCCCTTCCTCTCTGAGACAATACCTACCACCTCCACAAAGAATTAGGATCATAAGTGCTTTAGTTTTCGGTCCCGCTATCTACACTAACACACACGCACACACACTAACACCACACACACACACACATTGTGAAAATATGTGAGTGATTGTTTCCTTTATGTGTATTTTCATATTCCCGTGTCACTTATTCTATATTGTATTTTAAGCTTGTGCAGCACTTTGGTTCAACTGCGGTTGTTTTAAATGTGCTGTATAAATAAGCTTGACTTGACACTTCTACCTGGCAGTTTACCCCCCCCCCCATCATCATCATCATCATCATCATCATCACTGAGACGTTAACCCGAGCCGCGGGGAATGCCTGTGAATCGTCAGTAATGGCGCGGCCCGGGTGGAGCAGTAGCAGCAGATTTAGCTGGAAAAGGTGGTGACTAAAAACCAAGCTGAGAGTTGAGCGTAACATTCATACTGAAGCTGCCGACCAATCTGGCCTCCTTGTAGCGTGTCAGAAGGATGCACCACCAACACCACCAACACAACACCACCACCCAACACCACCAGGCGCTGCTCGTATTGCCTTCCTTTTCTTTTGCCCCCCCCCCCCATTTTACTCCCCAGTTCTATCCGGCCAATTACCCCACTCTGCCGAGCCGTCCCGGACTTTTTTTAAAATCTCTCTCTGTGTCTCTGGTCTCTCTGTCTGTCTCGCTCTCTCGCTCTCTCTCTCTCTCTCTCTCTCTCTCTGTGTCTCTCTCTGTGTCTCTCTCTGTGTCTCTCTCTGTGTCTCTCTCTCTCTCTCTCTCTCTCTCTCTGTGTCTCTCTCTGTGTCTCTCTCTGTGTCTCTGGTCTCTCTGTCTGTCTCGCTCTCTCTCTCTCTCTCTCTCTCTCTCTCTCTCTCTCTCTCTCTCTCTGTGTCTCTCTCTGTGT
>NC_079213.1:8540109-8592108 GCF_029633865.1 Lampris incognitus
TCTCTCTCTTTCTCTGCGTTTCTCTGGTCTCTCGCTCTCATGCATTCTCTGTCTCTGTCTCTCTGTCTCTCGCTCTCTTTCTCTCATGCACACTCTGTGTTTCTCTCTCTCTCTGTGTGTGTCTCTCTGTGTCTCTCTGTGTCTCTGTGTGTGTCTCTGTGTCTCTGTGTGTGTCTCTGTGGTCTCTGTGTGTGTCTCTCTCTAGGGGAGCTTTTCTCCAAGCACATGTTCATGCTGGGGTTTGTGTGTAAACAAACTGTAAAAGAGAAATGTCAGCTGATGAACTTGATCCCGGGACCAGCAGAAATGGCCGCGTATGTAAGCAGAAAGAGGAGGGTGGACAGCTGAGGAGGAGACGCTGATGTAAAGCCGCTGTTTACTGGCGCGGTGAAGGGGGCAGGATGACGACCGGCTTCGGTCAGTACAGAGAGAGGAAGCATCCCCAGCAGCTCGGTGTTACCCGGGCTCAGTAAAACACAAACCAACTCGTCCTTTTCTGGAGACGTGATGTGATGCACTTTTTATTTTTTTACATATTTATTTATTGCTTGTGGTTTGAATGTGATTGTATTTTTAAAAAAATAAAAGTTAATTTTAAAATCAAAATGTCTGTCTCTTCCTGTCTCTGTGCTTCCCCCCCTCCCCCGCACGTGCGAGTGTGCTTGGAAGCGAATGGGCCCCGCCGCCTCCCTGATGAGGAGACCACGTGCTGGCATGCCTGCGGCAGCAGGTCATGTGTCCACGTGTCCATCAGCTACAGGCGCAGGCTGACGCCGTAATGACGCCCGCCGCCTCCAAGGCCCCAGAAGTCATGTCGCTCACGTGACGTGACGTCAAGACGGGGGACGTTTTTGTGATGGGGAGGAGAATTCCCGCCTGACCCTGGGAGACGCTGTCAGAACCGGAATACTTCCCTTTACAGAAGACAACTGGTTTGGTGAAGGAGGATGCTGCAGTAACGGCTCTGGTTGGTGGGGCACATTTACGGCCAGGACGGGCAACGTGATCCGGGAAGGGGCCGTTGTGGCTGCAGGTCTTTGTTCCAGCCAAGCAGTTCCACGCCCGAGTCTACAAGTCCGGGTCCTCAGCAAAGACTGCCGGTTGACTGATAGAATCAGGCGTGGAACTGCTTGGTTGGGGCAAAAGACCTGCAGCTACACCGGCCCCTTCCGGATCATGCTGCCCGTCCCTGGACCACCACTAATTCTGACCTGCCTCCGAACCGAGGCCGCCAGCCGCGACCCCGTGACTCCAGAACCGTCTCTGCTGTGACCCGACAGCACAGACGGTGTAGTTTCTTTCTTTTCCCGCCTTTATTTTACAGCGTTAGTGGAGGGGGTGGGTGGGGGGGGGCGACCCGCAGCCAGGCCGCCGCGGCGGGACCCGGCCCCACGTGGCACGCGCCAGGCGAGCCGCCCCAAAGACCATATACTTGAGCCAGACGGCTCCCCACGTGGGGAGGTGAACTAGCGTGACGCCGCGCGGTGCTGAAACCGATCTCACGTCCTCAGCGAAAACCCACTTCCGGTGATGGAGGATGAAAAAACACCCGACTTCTCATTCAGCCGGAAACTGACGCAGACGCTGCTGGGGCTCATTTTCACAGATTATCGGAGTCGACGCCGAGACCTCAAGCTGACATCAAACGGCGCTCGAGTTCCTGTCTGTCATCTGAGACGTTTAGTGGTCTGCTTTTGTTCCTGAAGACTTGCACGAGGAGCAGAAGGCGCTAGAACCAAACAGCAGAAGCGGACGAATGATAACGGTCACCAGTTTAAAGCGCGGGGAAAAATTAAACCGAATAGTGGGAGGTGACAAGCTAAACATTACTCAAGTAAAATCACCAGTATTTCGCTTTTTGCAGGCTCACATTGTTTTGTTTTTTTTAGATTTTGTTTCTCGCCTTTTTCTCCCCAGCGGTACCCGTCCAATCACCCCCCACCCTTCCGAGGAGTCCCGGTCACTGGCTCCACCCCGCCTCTACCGACCGGGGAGGGCTGAGGACTACCACATGCCTCCTCCCAAACATGTGGAGTCGCCAGCCGCTTCTTTTCACCTGACAGTGAGAAGTTTCATCAGGGGGGACACGTAGCGCGTGGGAGGATCACGCTATCCCCCCCCCCCGAACAGGCGCCCCGACCGACCAGAGGAGGCGCTAGGTGCAGCGACCAGGACACATACCCACATCCGGCTTCCCACCCGCAGACACGGCCAGTTGTGTCTGCAGGGACGCCCCCCGACCAAGCCGGAGGTAACACGCGGGTTCGAACCGGCGATCCCCGTGTTGGTGGGCAACGGAATAGACCACCTACGCCACCCCGGACGCCCTTCGCATTCATTATTGTTCAGCTTTCTCCTTCAGCGATGAAAGACAAGCGTCTATGTTTCAACAGCTAACTGCGTCAAAACAAACAGTTAACCCGCCCTCCCTTTTCCCCGCCATATTGATCTCCGTTTACACGTTGCCATCAACATCTAATGATGAATCCCTCCCCAGCCCTCGTGCGTGGGCAAGGGCAGGACATTTGGTCCATTGTGTTTCACAAGAAGGTTGTGGGCGGTGGGGCGTGGGGGGGTGATGAAAGAAAATCAGTCCTATTTAAACAGCTGTACTCCGCCGGTTCGGGTAAAGTTGTCACGCACCCAAACAGCTGCTATGCCCTGGCCGCAATGCATTCTGGGAGAGTCCGTTAACGCTCTGTGCGGACCATTCTGCAGTGTTGGAGGACACGTGGGTTTGTGCAACTTCTGACAGGAAATGCGTTGTCGCTTGTTTTGCACCAGCCGGCGAGACGGACGTGTCTGTAACTCGCCTTGCTACCCTGGCAAGTGCCCTCACACGGCTAACCTTACCTTGTCTGTTCACTTCCGTTTGTGTCTTCACACTTAGTTCTCCACCCCACCCCACCCCACCCCACCCCACCCCACCCCACGTCACAGCGCTCCTGTACATCTCCTTATGACGACCGGTCGGGAAAAAAAGGTTCATAAAAGTTCAAGCAAACCCAGTTCAAGCTCCCCAGTGTCTCCCCTGGAGCCCGTTATGGCGTGCTTTAGCCAGAGCTCCTTCCACAGCTGTGTCTTTACTGGGGAGCTGTGGCTTTACTGGGGGGGGCTGTGGCTTTACTGGGGGGGGCTGTGTCTTTACTGGGGGGGGGCTGTGTCTTTACTGGGGAGCTGTGTATTTACTGGGGAGCTGTGGCTTTACTGGGGGGGGGCTGTGTCTTTACTGGGGGGGGGCTGTGTCTTTACTGGGGAGCTGTGTCTTTACTGGGGAGCTGTGTCTTTCCTGGGGGAGGCTGTGTCTTTACTGGGGGGGGGGGCTGTGTCTTTACTGGGGGGGGGCTGTGTCTTTACTGGGGGGCGGCTGTGTCTTTACTGGGGAGCTGTGTCTTTACTGGGGGGGGGGCTGTGTCTTTACTGGGGGGGGGCTGTGTCTTTACTGGGGAGCTGTGGCTTTACTGGGGGGGGGCTGTGTCTTTACTGGGGAGCTGTGGCTTTACTGGGGGGGGGCCTGTGTCTTTACTGGGGGGGGCTGTGTCTTTACTGGGGGGGGGGCTGTGTCTTTACTGGGGAGCTGTGTCTTTACTGGGGGGGGGCTGTGTCTTTACTTGGGTGGGGCTGTGTCTTTACTGGGGAGCTGTGTCTTTACTGGGGGGGGGCTGTGTCTTTACTGGGGGGGGCTGTGTCTTTACTGGGGAGATGTGTCTTTACTGGGGGGGGGCTGTGTCTTTCCTGGGGAGGCTGTGTCTTTACTGGGGGGGGGGGCTGTGTCTTTACTGGGGAGCTGTGTATTTACTGGGGAGCTGTGGCTTTACTGGGGGGGGGCTGTGTCTTACTGGGGGGGTGTGCCTTTACTGGGGGGGGCTGTGTCCTTTACTGGGGAGCTGTGTCTTTACTGGGGGGGGGCTGTGTCTTTACTGGGGAGCTGTGTATTTACTGGGGAACTGTATCTTTACTGGGGAGCTGTGTCTTTACTGGGGGGGGCTGTTTCTTTACTGGGGGGGCTGTATCTTTACTGGGGAGCTGTGTCTTTACTGGGGGGGGCTGTATCTTTACTGGGGAGCTGTGTTTTTACTGGGGAGCTGTGTCTTTACTGGGGGGGCTGTGTCTTTACTGGGGGGGCTGTATCTTTACTGGGGAGCTGTGTCCTTTACTGGGGGGGGCTGTATCTTTACTGGGGAGCTGTGTCTTTACTGGGGAGCCGTATCTTTATTGGGGAGCCGTATCTTTACTGGGGGGGGCTGTGTCTTTACTGGGGGGGGCTGTGTCTTTACTGGGGAGCTGTGTCTTTACTGGGGGGGGCTGTGTCTTTACTGGGGAGCTGTGTCTTTACTGGGGAGCTGTATCTTTACTGGGAGCTGTGTCTTTACTGGGGGGGCTGTATCTTTACTGGGGAGCTGTGTCTTTACTGGGAGGAGCCGTGTCTTTACTGGGGAGCCGTATCTTTACTGGGGAGCCGTGTCTTTACTGGGAGCTGTGTCTTTACTGGGGGGGCTGTGTCTTTACTGGGGAGCCTTATCTTTACTGGAGAGCTGTGTCTTTACTGGAGAGCTTGTGTCTTTACTGGGGGAGCTGTGTCTTTACTGGGGAGCTGTGTCTTTACTGGGAGCCGTGTCCTTTACTGGGGAGCTGTACCTTTTACACTGGAGGAGCCCGTGTCTTTACTGGGGAGCCGTGTCTTTACTGGGGAGCCGTATCTTTACTGGAGAGCTGTGTCTTTACTGGGGAGCCGATGTCTTTACTGGGGAGCTGTACCTTTACTGGAGAGCTGTGTCTTTACTGGCTCGGCTAAAGGGGTCAGGCCAGTGAGCTAGGGGCCAACGTGTCTTATTAGTAGTTTACACTAGGTTACCAAATCCTGATATGCTATACATTGCGCGCCCCCCCCCCCTTTTAAAGAAAGCATTCGTCCCCGAATGTGACAGTTCTATGTAACAGCAACATGAACTGATGGCCCTGGATCTCGAACACGCCTGGCCCTTGGAACCTAGAAACAGAGAAGAGGGGGGTGGGGGGCAATCAGGAACCATACATTCTCCCAGTGAAGAGAAAAGTCAGGCTCAGCGTGATCAATAACATACCGTGATAGATCTTTCCAGAATCTGACAGTATGGGGACATCGCCAGAGCAGGGGCAGCATAGTTTCAGGGTGCAGTTCACATTAAAGAGCATTTTACACACAAGTCTTTCTTAAACGCGTAAACTACTAATAAGACACGTTAGCCCCTAGCTAGCGGGTCTGACCCTTTAGCCGAGCGGGTTAGTGATTGTCGCCTTGTGGTGCAGTACAACCCCGTATCGATCCCGCACCGGCAACAAAATAACCGGTTACATTGGTGGAAGCGGGTGGGATCCGGAAGTGTGCAGATCCTCAGAAGTCTCTTCGGAGCGCGGGATAACACTTCCGGGACGAGGGTGACGACTGTAAACTACTAATAAGACACGTTAGTCCCTAACTAACGGGTCTGACCCTTTAGCCGAGCGGTTATTTGATGTCGCCTTGTGGTGCAAGTACACCCCGTATCGAATCCCGCACCGGGCAAGAAAATAACCGGTGGCAGCGGTGGGATCCGGAAGTGTGCAGATGCCTCAGAAGTCTCTTCAGAGCGCGGGAATAACAAAGCGCAGAAGGGCGCGCTTCCGGGAGAGGGTGACGACTGTAAAACTACTAATAAGGACACGTTAGTCCCTAGCTAACGGGTCTGACCCTTTAGCCAGAAAGCGGTTAGCGATGTCGCCCTTGTGGCGCGCAGTACACCACGTATCGAATCCCGCACCGGGCAAGAAAATACCCGGTTACAAAGGTATGTTTACAGGAGGGAATCCACGGATACTGGCGGTCGAGTAGCTGATTTCCGGCTGGCGAAACCGTGGTAACTTGCCGCGTCACGAATTAGCATTAGCATAGAGGGCGTGTCCGTGGCGGGGCGCTATAAACGCGGGAGACACGCCCCCTTTCGGCTCGGAGGAATGCGGCTGTGTTGGCTGAGCAACGTGTTCGTGAGGCGAGTGGCCAACGTCCACTGAGAAAGAGGACTCGTCTTCCACGTCCACACCCTCAGCCTCAAGGCTGCGGCCGGTGGGCTCGTCGCTCGCCATTTTTTTTTCTTTTTGTTTGTTGGTGAAGTAACAGAGCAGGAAGGGGGCTGTCACCGGCGAATCTCTCGTTTTTCTACGGCACGCGGATTTAGCCCACCCAGCCACACCCACACCCACACGACCGCCCTGAATTTCAGTAGCCAATAGCTATGACATCATGAAACCACACCTCCCTTCCGGTTGGGATTCAAACCACCCGCGTTAAAAATGGGTAGAGGCTAGTTCCCATCGATGCAGAGAACGGTCAACTGAGCATGCGCAAGTACTCGTTGCCTCCGTTGTTTGGGTAGGTTAAGGTTAGGGTAGGGGCGGGGTTAGGGTTAAAGTTAGCTAATCAGACGCAGAGTAGGAGGCGGGTCTTCCTAGAATCCCAGCGCCTGGGTGCTACGCGGGGCGTGTGGAGGCGTGGTGGAGGCATTTCGCGCATGCTCAGTTGACCGTTCTCTACTCCGTTTCCGTTCTCTGCGTCGATGGGAACTAGCCTCTACCGTTAAAAATGTGCAGGGAAACAGCGTGGCAGCGAAGAACACCCCCCCCCTTTTCCCCCTCCTCCCCAATTGTACTTGGCCAATCACCCCACTCTTCCGAGCCGTCCCGGTCGCTGCGCCACCCCCCTTTGCCGATCCGGGGAGGGCTGCAGACTACCACATGCCTCCTCCGATACATGTGAAGTCGCCAGCCGCTTCTTTTCACCTGACAGTGAGGAGTTTCACCAGGGGGGGACGTAGCGCGTGGGAAGATCACGCTATTTACACCCCCCCCCCGAACAGGCGCCACGACCGACCAGAGGAGGCGCTATTGCAGCGACCAGGACACGTACCCACATCCCAGTGGGGTCTGTAGGGACGTCCGACCAAGTCGGAAGTAACACAGGGATTCGAACCGGCGATACCCATGTTGGAAGGCAACGGAATAGACCGCCACGCCACCCGGACGCCCCAGAACTTTCTTCTCTGCGTTCACAATGTAAGTGGGCTCGGAAAAAGGACTCTGCTCTCTTTTTGGTCCCCCTAAGAGCCAATGAAATCTCAGCCCACTTCTCGTTCGTACCAAACCAGCAGTTATGAGAGCAGTTACGCAAACCAGACCAGGACGCGTGAGATAACGGACGCGTGTCAGGGACTGTACTGAATCCTCCTTTTTTGTCCTTTTCTCTCCCCCGTGTCTCCCCTCAGTTGACCCTAGCTCCACCCTTTCACAATCCAGTTCGGCGTTTTCACCCACTCCTTTTCTTTGGCTTTTTGTTCCCCATCCCCCAATGACAGGGTCTCATGCCAGTGTTTTAGACAAAACATCCTTTAATTGAGTTTGTATGCATCCACACGAACAACTGCAAACACACGCGCGCACACGCGCACACACACACACACACACACACACACACACACACACACACGAGACATACTCATGTAATGTGTGTACCTGCACACTACATCTGCACTCAGTCACCGTTTGTGTTAATTGCAAAGGTGACCACAAAACTGTTTTAAACCTCAACGGCGTCCAGTCTCAGTCTTCACCGGACACCCCGGGGGTAAACACTGACATTTTAATCACATGGTGGGGACGGGGGGGGGGGTTCAGAGTCCCTGTAGACAACGTCTCTCTCCGTTTCTTTTGTGCCCCCCAACATTGCAGACGACCCCCCCCCCGGGCCGTTGTCTGTACACCGCCCGTTGCCGTGCGACGACGGCTGGACGCGGATCAGAGCGGAGCGTTTCCCACCAAGTTCATTGGAAGCTGTTCTTCCCCTCTCGGCTGCGGGACGGCGCTCCGTGACCTCCTGCAGTGTGTTTGTGGGAGGAATTGAAACGACAAGTAAATGAGGACATTCTCACCTCATGGCGAAGGTAACCGACTGCTAAGTAAGTGTGCACATAACGCAGGGGGGTATTTGCTTTCCAAAGACTACCACCACGTGCCTCCTCCCATACACGTGGAGTCGCCAGCCGCTTCTTTTCCCCTGACAGTGAGGAGTTTCACCAGGGGGACGTAGCGCGTGGGAGGATCACGCTATTCCCCCCCCCCGAACAGGCGCCCCGACCGACCAGAGGAGGCTCCAGTGCAGCGACCAGGACACATACCCACATCCGGTTCCCCACCCACAGACAACTGTGTCCGTAGGGACGCCCGACCAAGCCGGAGGTAACACGGGGATTCGAACCGGCGATCCCCGTGTTGTTAGGCAACGGAATAGACCGCCACGCTACCCGGACGCCCCACTTAGAGAGTCTTGAAAGGCCCAACAGGTAATTACTCGAATATAAATCAAACCATCAAGAGGCTATCGCACATTTGATACATTAAATCCATAATGGGCAACGTGTTGTGTTTGCATGAGAGTAGGTGTAACAGAAAAACAAGCACTTACATAAGATACAGTGCACAGGATCACGGAGTAGAGTGTGAGGCCCCTACTGGGGCCCAGTGTAAACAAATGTGTTCGGGCGTAGGTGAGGGTGCAGGACTGACGCTGGATTTCACCTGGCTTTGAATACGACATTTTCCAGCCAGAGGTTCAAAAAATGGCTTCAGTGGCCCGTGGAGCACAGAATGTGAGATAAACAAGTGGGCGGGCGAGGAGCCAGTAAGGAAGCTAAACAGCCTCATCCTGTGTTACCGATGACAGAAGAACTCTGCCCTGCGCTTGTACAGTTCACGTTTGTAGGAAAGGTTTGGTGTAAAACTTCCACTTTCGGATTCCTGCCCGAGAGACTATCCTGTCATCGCAGACGAGCTGCAAGGAAGACCGGAAGACTAACTTTGGGTCACCTCGTCTGCTGTTCCCCTCAGATACTGCCGCGCCGTTCGAGCTAGCTAGCTAGCTGTCTGTCTGTCTGTCTGTCTGTCTGAACGCCAAAGGGGAAAAAAAATATGAAGCTCTTCAGCTGTACGGGGGATTACCTTCTCCAGAAGAAGCCGAGGCCTGTCAGAGCACACCCGATCACCAGCGCTCCCGTAACGCTCAACCCTGAATCACAAGAAACACAGACAGGAAGGAGTCACTACATTCATATATCTGCCTTTACACTTGCACCTTTGCCAAGAGCGACTGACAAGAATGCGAATACTTCATTAGTCCCCAGAGGGGAACTCGGGTCCTATTACGGACACTGAGGGAGGAGCTGTAAAGTTTGATGGCCACAGGCAGGGACGACCTCCTGTGGCCATCTGTAGTGCATTTCAGCAGAATGAGTCTATCGTTTAAAAGTACTCCTGTGCCCAACCAGCATGCCACGGAGCGGGTGGGAGACATTGTCCCCGACGGCACATAACTTCAACAGCGTCCTCCTCAGAAACCGCCGCCGGAGAGTCCAGCTCCGCCCCCACAACGTCAGCGGCCTCGCGGGTCAGTTTATTGAACTTGTTTGCATCCGCTACCCTCAGCCTGCCGCCCCAGCAGCAAACAGGAGGGCGCTGGCCACCACAGACTCACACCACATCCTAACCATTGTCTGGCAGATCTTGAAGGACCTCAGCCTCCTCAAAAAGTAGAGACGGCTCTGTCCCTTCTTGTAGAGGGCATCAGTGTTCTTAGCCCGGTCCAGGTTATTGTCTATATGCACCCCCAGGTACTTGTCATATCCACAGTGTCCACACTGACCCCCTGGATGGGAACGGGGTCACTGGTGTTATGTCCCAAGAGACTCAGTAATCCATCCATCCATTATCCAAACTGCTTATCCTGCTCAGAGTCGCGGGGACACTGGAGCCTGTCCCAGCAGTCGCTGGGCGGCATGCGGGGAGACACCCTGGACAGGCCGCCAGTCCAGCACAGGGCCCACACATTCACGCCTAGGGACAATTTAGGACCTTGTTGCTGTGAGGCAACCATGCTAACCACTGCGCCACCACGCCGCAGAGTCAGTTAATTAGCAGATAAATATGAATGGTACCAACTGGCATCCGAGCACTAAATAGTAATCGTAGTAGTATTATAGTAGTGTGATATGAAGTAGTAGTAGTAGTTGCAGCAGTGGTGGTCCTACATTGGCTACTATATGAAGTAGTATTAGCACATTTACCACATAGTAATCATATCATAGCCAACGGTACATGTCATGTTGAGAGCATACGTGTGTCTGAGATCATTAAGAGGTGGTGAATAGGTGAATGCAAGAACAAAGTACATTTACATCAGTATAACGGACACGAGAACACCAAATGTCAGGTGCAGGTAGAAGGAGGACACAATATCCATCCATCCATTATCCAAACCGCTTATCCTGCTCAGGGTTGCGGGGATGCTGGAGCCTATCCCAGCAGTCATTGGGCGGCAGGTGGGAGGGGGGGGGCGCACACTGGGCAGGCCGCCAGGCCATCATAGAGGACACAATAATGGAGGTGGAAAAAAAAACTGTGAAGAGCTGCACGGTGTTACACCGCAGAACAACCCAAACTCTGTGTGCACACATCCAACAGTGTCTCCATTCTATCCATAGACTCGGAGTCTATGGAGCGAAGAGCAACATCGTGCCCCCGTTTCACAGATCCAGTATGGAGTCTGTGCTGCACTACTGCATCGCCACCTGGTTTGGCAACCGGTCAGCGCAGACCAAAGACCTGGCTCCAACGTGTGATCAGGCAAGGCCCTCAGAATCATATCTGACCCCTCTCTTGTCCTGAACTTTGAGTATCAACCCATGCCCTCCGGTAGGCGCTATAAGCTAATCAAATGCAGACTGAATAGGTACTAACAGTTGTCCCCCTGTCCATCAAGCTGATTAACGGGTAAGATGTAATGCCTCTGATGAGACCGTGAATCTTTTTTCTTTTTTCTTTTGGTCTATGTCTCAAATGTTATATAAGCAGCACTTTATGTCCAAGGTCCAACCAAAGCAACGTTCCCCTCCGGCGACAGTAAAGTTTATCTGGTCTTATCTTAGCATAGTTTAAAAGACTTATTGACAGAACGCTGGTGTGGTTGATTACACGAGGAACAGGTAAATGAGGTAAACAGCGGGTATGAATTTATTTGAACAATTCGTTTTAGCAAGATTTGACTGCTCACCAGAGACGACAGGATGTGATGACCACAGATCCGCCTGCGAGGTGGTGTTATCAGACGAGATCGCCCCTGCCAGCGTGGAGGCAAACGTGACAGAAGCTGCCGGTGGGGTCACTCCAGGGGGCCCTGCTCCAGGGGGCTCTGCTTCAGGAGGCCCTGCTCCAGGGGGCCCTGCTTCAGGAGGCCCTGCTCCAGGAGGCCCTGCTTCAGCGGAGCAAAACACACAGAAAAGGTCCATCATACATGTAAAACAACGAGTCGGTGCAGTTTGCACAAGACAGGCCGTGAAGCATTATGACAGCGGAGGCTTTATAGGTGCTACTATATACGACATTCAGCACCAGCGTCTCAGACCAACACCCCCCCCCCTTATTTCGTTCGGTTCAGCTGGAGTGTTGACTTTTACAGTATGCAGGTATTTTTGTTAGCATTAGCAACTTAGCAAGGAGCTATTTCTCCGATCTGCCGAGTGACCTAAATCCATGTAATGCAGTTATTGGTTTGCTAGCTGCCATGCTAACGCTAGCTACCGCGCATGTACTAACACGCATGCGCGGCCGAACCGGCTCCCAAAAACAACTACGAGAGAGAAGCCTGTACGCATGCTCAGTGACCCAGGGGAGAAAAATCACGGAAGGTTGACTCAGTCGCGTCTAGATGAGCGATGAAATCTCGATGAAGTCATTCAACCGTCTTTGAAAGATGAGCGAAACTCGGATCGTAATTTGTGATACCGGGCTGTAAAGATAAAATGGACTTGGCTTGATGACAACACACAGAGGGAGCGTGACGTCATGCTCTGCGCAAGACTCCTTCCCCAAGGCGCATCAGAAACTGCTGCGATCTGCCCACATTCAAGCCATTAATCAGGACTCACCTCCTCAGACATGCTTTCATCTGTGATATGTGTGATTTATGTGTTTGTTTTTCTTCCCCTTTTGCATGCGGCTACTGCCGGCCTCGTGTGTGGCTGCCGCTTCTCCCTCTCATAGCCCCCCTTCCCATCCGCCCCTGTAGGTCTGTGTTATGTTTATCTGTTGTCTTGTTTCACCCCGTATTTAATTTATTATTGTAAACTACTAATAAGACACGTTAGCCCCTGGCTAACGGGTCTGACCCTTTAGCCGAGCGGTTGGTGACGTCGCCTTGTGGTGCAGTACACCCCGTATCGAATCCCGCACCGAGCAAGAAAATGACCGGTTACATTATTGTTATTATTATTATTAGACGCCATTACTACACCATCTCTACGTAGCAAATAGTCGTTTGCTTTAATAGCACTGTGGGGGCAATTCATATTTGATGTTTGCTCACTTTTGATCTTTCACCATGTATGACCTATACCATGTTAACTTTATTTTACATTGCTTAGATAGATGCTTAAAGTCCATGTGTCATAGAGCAAAGGTAGTCTTATAAGGCGTCTTCTTGCGGTGCACAAATGAAGGCCTGTTGTTAACTGTTGGCTGATAGCAGAGGAACGTATGGGAGACTCACTGAGTGCAGCAAGTCTGTACACACTAACTGGAGAAATGGCTTTGGTGGGATGACAGCTGGAAGACATGAGACAAGGAGGGGAAGGACAGACAACTGCCCTGTGAGAGAGACCGTTGATTAGGGGCGCGCTCAAGCACCTGGGTTTGAGTGCGTCTGTTCATTGAACATATTGTAGTGAATTCGGGGGACAACGCAACCACAGGAACTGCCGCGGCCGGGACGCGAACCCGTATCGCCCGCACCGCAGGAAGCATCGCTAACCGCTAGACTAACGGGTCATACCCGCGAGCCAGTGGCCAGCGTGTCTTCTTATCCATGCACGTTACGATATATTAAAATCATGTGACAATACTGTAAGAGATTTTTGTCTCGCTCCTCATTTAATGTCAGAGTGGAACGGAATAATTGCCACGACAGCACCTTTAGATTACAGGTGATTCGTTACACAGAAACAACCGAGTGTTATATCGTTCAGATTCAGCATTCAGAAAACGCTGTTAATCCCAAGGGGGGGTCGTTTCTGTCACAGTTGCGCCAAACGCTCAACTCAATCAAATAACCAGGGGAGAGAAAATAAGACTAGAAAACGGAAGATCGGGGCACAAGGAGACGTGTTCGTCGCTCTGGGAACTGCTAGTTGACAGAGATGGATCTATATAGTGTAAGGTGCATGGATAACAAGACACGCTGGCCGCTAGCTAACGGGTCTGACCTCGTAGCCGAGCGGTCAGCGATGTCTCCTGCGGCGCGAGCGACACGGGTTCGCTTCCCGGCCGCGGCAGTTCCTGTGGTTGCGTTGTCTCCCGAATTCGCTACAATGTTATAAGTCAAGGTTCCCATAAACTCACAGACATAGACCTGCGGTGGGGTTATACTGACGCCGTCATCTTCTCAACTCAATCCACAATAACGACAGATCAGAATGTTTGTAAACAAAGAGCGCCAAGCTGCTTCCGGGTGGATTCTAGTGGCTTGGTAGTCCCTAGTACATAACGGTTAGATGGCACTAGTAGTTGAACAGGCAAATTAATTTTCAGAATGCCGAAATCGTGCTGTGTGTGCGGCTGTAATGCCAAAATGTACCCCGGCAAACAAGTTTTTAGGCTTTTTCCGTTTTCCATCAGATAAATCTAAATCTACCATGCAAAGTCTGAGGGTACAGGGGGTAAAACGGACGAAGAGCACTGCTAACGTCACAAAGTTAGTGAAATGGCCAGGAGGACTTGCTGGTGCTGAACTGGGAGGAGGATGGGAACCGTCCATTCATGACCGGATTTGTGGGAGACATTTTATTACAGGTACAAATGAGCATTGTTGCCGTGGTGTAGTGGGAGATTGTGTATCCGTTTCACCCGCTAGCTAACGTTCACTACATTTTACATCAGTCAAAGTAATCGCGTCATTACAAATGAAAACAATATATAATTGTAAATTACTAATAATAGTCGCTAGCTAACGGGTCTGACCCTTTAGCCGAGCGGTTAGTGATGTCGCCTTGTGGCGCAATACACCCCGTATCGAATCCCGCACCGGGCAAGAAAATAACCGGTTACACTAAGTTACCCATATTCTAGATGGCGGTTATCGGTAACAAAACTGACCCCTCTATGAAGCCTATGTTGCTGTTAATATGAGACTAACTTTCCCAGATAGCTAATGTTAGTTAGCTCCATTGCTCGCTACATTAAGTTGAGGACCAAGGGCTTTGCCGCCATATCTGACATTTAAAATGTGGGCTCTTGTTTCAGGTCTCCACGCCACAGGGGTAACCAACCCACAGGCACTTCCGGCTTTGCCACTCCCGTTACATCAACGAGTGTGCGCCCCATCTCTCCTAACTGGAGAGAACCGGCCATGTTTGAGTCCTTTCACCTCGTCTCCCCTACTGATCCACAGTCAGTGGTGGGCAGTGGGCGCGGTTGTAGGCGTGGGCGGGTCGCCGAGTGTGAAGCTGCGCGCCCATATTTTCGGTCTCAAGCGAGGGGGAGAAAGAGCTAAATGTGAGGAGGAAAGTGAGCAAAATGTTAGCCTAATGTAACCGGTTATTTTCTTGCCCGGTGCGGGATTCGATACGGGGTGTACTGCACCACAAGGCGATATCACTAACCGCTCGGCTAAAGGGGTCAGACCCGTTAGCTAGGGACTAACGTGTCTTATTAGTAGTTTACAGTCGTCACCCTCCCCGCTTTGTTCTTCCCGCGCTCCGAAGAGACTTCTGAGGATCTGCACACTTCCGGATCCCGCCGCCGCCACCACCAATGTAACCGGTTATTTTCTTGCCCGGTGCGGGATTCGATCCGGGGTGTACTGCACCACAAGGCAGCATCACTAACCGCTCGGCTAAAGGGTCAGACCTGTTAGCTAGGAGCTAACGTGTCTTATTAGTAGTTTACACTGACTTAACGTTTACATTCGGCACCCCATACAGTAACCACCAAGTCAACTTATCCAGCCACCTCTCAAGCTTTTAATTATTATTTTTTAAAATGCTGTGTTCACTTAAGTGTCCCTTTAAGTGCGTTCCCTCGAAAATCACTCACCCTCTGTTGTCTTCCCAGACGTCGGTGATTTAGTGGAAGTGCCTGATGAAACTGCGGGGACGCCATAAAGACACATTTTGTTGATCACATGTCGGAGTGCGACTTACAACTACTTAAACACACACGCACGCACGCACGCGCGCGCGCACGCACGCGCGCACCCACACACACACTCACTTTCCCCTTGGACCGTGGTGCTTGTCTGTTGAGATGGCCGGTTCTTTGGGTCTGCTGTGATACAGAGAAGAAGAAGACGTTTATATTTCCATCATGGAAACACGGTTACTCTCATCAGGAGGAAAATAAACAGTCATGCGTTTGAATTGGCCACCTATGGGGCCGTGCGTATAATTCGGCAGGCCCTGGGAGCCAGTGGCGCCCCCCAGACACGTTTCATAGGGGTGACCAAATGGGGCCACTGCAAATCTTGCGGTGGCCCACCAAAACCAAAAGCCATGAGTGCCTTTCAGGAAGTGCGTCACGCTGTTGCAGTATTCTGTGTAGGCTAGCTGAGAACTGTCAAGTTAAAGCATCGCACACTGCAAAACGCTGGCTCCTTATTTTTCACATTTCGAGTGTCAATGTGTCATGCATCTATATATATTGTAACGGGTTAGACGATTCCCTGTTACATTGTGTCTGTCCAGAAATGAAAAATGAAAATATCAGATAGAAGCGTATCGTGCATAATCAGAAGCATATTCTGCACATGCAACTCGTGGCTGGGGGGGGGGCAGCGGGGTGGCCAGGGATAGTATCAGGGTTGGCCACCCCTTGGGGGCGCCACTGCTGGGAGCAAATAACCCCGCTGTAAGGCACTCCTCCTCTTAGATTTGCATGTACAGGTTTTACATTTCACATCAGAGCTTTTTTTTCTTTCTTTTTTCTTTCCAAACGTCAAGGAACAAAATGGGCCCCTCTTACGTATGCAGACGAGATTGGGTGTCGACCACTGCGGACCGCCCTTGCTGTCTTTGCACTTGGTGAGGTTGGAGGTCCCCGCCTGCCTCACGTAGCCTTCCATACACGTGTAGCGGTATTTGCTCTCATAGCCGCAGCAGTGCACCGCATCCGGAGGGAGAGTCCAATTCCACGGTGGAGGCCGGGCACAAGGACAACGGCAGTGACCTGCAAGAGGACAGGCCCTCATCACATTGCGGAGATTCAAAAGGCGCCCGGACAGTTGAGGATGGCCCGTTTTTTTAGATCGCGGTCACCCCACCGCGGTCCGCGCGTTAAATTCGACTGCGCATCTCCGTTGTACTTTACGGTAGCCCGATTGTCACGCGCCTACGGGGGGGGGGGCGAAAGGAATTCTGTCGGCGCGTTCGATGAAAGACATTTCAAAATCAAGAGAATTGGCTTTCTGTAACTTCAGTGAACATAATCTGGCCAGGTCTAATTCACGTAAAATAACCCGTCTGCCCCTCGAAGGGGGTTAAAATGATTTTATTGTACAGCCAAATCATAATATCCCCCCCCCTTTTTTTTAACCCATGACGTTATATCAAAAGGTTTTCACCACATGCCACCTAGAGTCTTTAAGACCGGCTTCCCAGGTATCAATGGCAGTAATTTCATGCTTTTTAATGTAGCAATCTGGAACTATGGGATGGCACAAAAAACCCCCCTGCAAAATAGCCATTACTCAAGCAACAAGTAAAGAAACTTTTAAAAAGCAGCTTCAGAGGTTATTCTTGCGTACAGACATACACACTGTCTAAAATGTCTAATACATAACTTTTTATATTTTTATTCTGAAGTATGTAGCTCAAAGCAGTTGGTAGGAGCAGTCCGTGGTCGATGCTACTGTAAGTGTGTGTGTGGGTGGGTGGGTGGGGGGGGATATGTGTTTGGCTTCTCTAATACTGCTGGTTTATTTGAGGTGGGTGGGTGGGATGGGGTGGGGGGTGAATTGACGCAATTGTGTTTATCTATGTATGCACGCATGTGAAAGCATGTGTATACATGGGTGTTGTCGTAGGAAGCTTTTAACGTGGACCCCAGGAAGAGTGGCTGTTGCCTTGCGCAACAGCGAATGGGGAGCTAAATAAACACAGACAAAAATACAGAACGCTCTGTTGACAATGTGAGACGATGCGTTCTTCCGGGTATTGCTCAATATCTCCAGCGCAGAGTGCGCCAAATCAACAGCTGGGCTTTATGACCCAAATTAATTAATGTTGTACAGTAAACTACCCTCAGCTGATTACTCCATAACTGTACACTAACGATGCAATTCATAATAATAAAGCAACGTCAGCCCCCTTTAATAGGACTTCTCTTGTTTATTTTTTCCCACAGTGCTTTAAAGTGAATTTTCTGTCCATCACGAACCAGAGGGGGGGGGGGGGGAGCCCGGCAAAGGCTGTTGTTTATGCTTTTGATTCAAACAATAAAGGTAATAAAGCTGTAACAATAAAAGATGGATCGGGCGATGGTAGCAGCTACCGTCGGTACACTTTACCGCGAAGTAGAAGAGGAGGCTGCGGATCTGAACTCTCCTATTAGCCTCCTATTAAGGGCTGATTGCACTCCCCTGGGGAATACCATTGTCTGTTTCATAATCCTTAGATACTTCCGCTCAAACCTTGACTAAAGGTTTCCTGCCTGTTAAAACGTCCACATGTCAATTACGTCCTCCCTCCAATACCCATTTCACTTAATTTGATAAGCAACTCTCCCCTCCTCATAGAGTCATATGCCTTTTCGATGTCAAAATATACTATTGCCATCATCTTCATTGTCTTTTCCACCTCACAACTTACCCTTACTAGAGCATCTATTGCGGAGCGTCCTTTGCGAAATCCACTCTGAAAATTACTCAAAACTCTCTTTGTTCCAGTACATGTGCCTCACGCAGGCTAATAAGGGAAAAAAAATGAAATATCGTGATAGTTACAAAACATATTCTTTTGTTTTTTTAACTATAATTTGTTAAGATTGTTGTAAAAAAATCATCATAATAAAAAACATTATGGTAAACTTGTTTTATCAATGAAAGGCATGCCCTATTCAGGACGGCTTGCTCCCAAAGCCAGCATCGTGAATGCAGGCGGCTGAGGCAGAGTCTGCGCGTGCCTCTCTCTGGCGTGTGGAACGAAAACAAACGTTTCGGAGTTTTGCGCATGCGTAGTCCGTTCTTACAGCGTCAGCGATGAGGCGCGCGGCTAACCTGCCTCGCGTTTTGTGAGCGGATGTGTTTTGACCCTCTGGCTTGCCGCCTTCTGCTGTTCGCGCGCGTAACGTTCTCGCTAGTTATTATTTCAGTCTAATTTCACCTGTCAAAATAGATATGACATACTCAAAAAGATTCTCAACATTTGCTTTTGAGGAAAAAAAAGGAATGGGATGGCAAATGGGAAGCCAGCACCTGACCTGACGGATCTCACCCAAAGGAAAGGACAGAAGATGATCCGGACTTTTCAAAGGGAACGGTGTCAGGAGAAGGACTGGCTTTGTGGCTGTGGCCAGGCTAGCAAGCTGTTCTGCTCCCCGTGTCTACGGATCTCCGACCAGCGACAGCGTGTGGGGGAAAGGGGGGTTACTGCCACTTGAACAGTTTACCAAGGGCTTTGCTGAAGCACTGTAACAGCCAGAGTCTGGTAAATGTGGTATTGCTGCAATACTGAGTAGCGCCACAAGGCGGTGCCTCCTTTTGTTTTGGTGTGTTGCACTAAGAGCTGAGAGTTGTACACGCGGAGCCGCCATGTTTACGTGCTCCGACCGACAGCCACAAAAAGGACTCTCATCAGTAACGAGTTGGTGCAGGTTACGCTATCTATGTTCCACTGCTCATGTATGATTAGTGAATGTAGTGCCGTGGAGACCTGGCGTTGCATGGTCGATGTTAAGTACTGTAACCTGATTGGGTAATTAGACACGCTGGCCGCTGGCTGGCGGGTCTGACCCCTTAGTCGAGCGGTCAGCGATGTCTCCTGCGGTGCGGGCGATACGGGTTCGCTTCCCGGCCGCGGCAGTCCCTGTGGTCGCGTTGTCCCCCGAATTCGCTACATTGGTGTCAGAAGTGGGATGGGGCGACCGGAAGGCCATCGGAGGCGTCTCTCTCGGAGCGCGGGAATAACAAGCGCGAGGGCGCGCTCCGGGAGAGAGTGACGACTGTAAACTACTAACAAGACACGTTAGTCCCCAGCTAACGGGTCTGACCCTTTAGCCGAGCGGTTAGTGGTGTCGCCTTGTGGTGCAGCATACCCCGTATCGAATCCCGCACCGGGCAAGAAAATAACCGGTTTCAGTAGTTTTGCGGTATGTCGGCAGTACCGGTGGTGAAGTAGAAGAAGCCTTTTGGGGTTTTGACGACGTGAGTAATGACAGGCGGGCACAGGGAATATCAGCACATGTCTTGAACGTATTACAGAAATATGAGCGTGTAGTGGTTATGGGGTTACACAATACCCCTTACTGAGCTAGTAGGAACGTTGGTTTACCGCTGCTGTTTCCTCGGTTCGGGTTTACCGTGACGCACTTCCGCTGCGCGGGTTTTTGTTGTTGTTGTTGTAATGGTGGAAGGAATAAACGGTGCACGTTGTGTAGCCGAAAGAGAAAGTTGTCACGACTCCTGCTTGAGCTCCTCTACAAGGTGTCTTGAGAAGTTGGTCGCACAAACCTGTGATGGAGCTGCAGTGATGGCCCCTGAGCTCAACGGGGTACAGGCAGAAATCAGAGAAGAAGCACCAGAAGCTATATGTATGCACTGCTGTGCGCATAAATTGAATTTGGTCCTTTCACCATCTGCAAAATTCGTTGCCGAATGTAACGTATTTTTCACGACTGTCGAAGGGCGCTCGTCATTTTTCAGCAAGTCTACCAACCGCACACGTCTGCGGGGGGAAGTTGTAAAACGCCGCATCCCGAGAGCATCATGTATACTAGTTCACTGCCTCCCCGGCCACGGACCTCACTGCACGTTACTGGGAGAGTGCCTTTCAACACACAGCAGAGAGTCCTTGCTGTTTGCAGGGCATGGTCTGCAAGAAGGTGTCCCTCTTTGTCTGTCTTGTGACCCGTCTATGTAGTTTGACTTGTTTTGTGTTTTTTTGCTGCGCGGCAATAACATTGTAACCGGTTATTTTCTTGTCCGATTCGATACGGGGTGTACTGCACCACAAGGCGACGTCACTAACCGCTCGGCTAAAGGGTCAGACCCGTTAGCTAGGGACTAACGTGTCTTATTGGTAGTTTACAGTCGTCACCCTCTCCGGAAGCGCGCCCTCGCGCTTGTTATTCCCGCGGTCCGAAGAGACTTCTGAGGATCTGCACACTTCCGGATCCCACCAATGTAACCGGTTATTTTGTTGCCGGGTGCGGGATTCGATACGAAGTGTACTGCACCACAAGGCGACATCACTACCCGCTCGGCTGAAGGGTCGGACCCGTTAGCTAGGGACTAACGTGTCTTATTGGTAGTTTACAGTCGTCACCCTCCCCGGAAGCGCGCCCTCGCGCTTGTTATTCCCGCGCTCCGAAGAGACTTCTGAGGATCTGCACACTTCCGGATCCCACCAATGTATCCGGTTATTTTCTTGCCCGGTGCGGGATTCGATACGAGGTGTACCGCACCACAAGGCGACATCACTACCCGCTCGGCTAAAGGGTCAGACCCGTTAGCTGGGTATTGTATTTAGAAATCACGTCAGGACACAGCGCTGTCGCTCGACACAACCTCTCCGTGGCATTCTTTATTTAGACCGACACAGCATCACAGGCAGACCCGATCAAACAACCCAGAGCCCGCAGGCATCACCAATCGACCCCAGCACAATAGAACAGCACCAAATCAAATGCAGCACTGTCGATGTGTGCAGACATAACACGGGGGCCTAACGTGCCTTATTAGTAGTTTACAACATCAATCCACGTGGTTTCTGGAAGTAATTTACGGTCAAACACGTGGATTTTTGGCGTTTCGAGGTCTGTTCTGTGCGTTGGTTGAGTGCATAAGGGAGTGGTGGCGAGTCAATACAGCGCAGACTAGTACACACACACACACTCACACACACACGTGGCGTTCACGATACACAAAAGACGTTAATTAAAGCAAATGTTGTGAGTCACTACTTGACCCTTAATTGGTTCTGCGGTCAGATGCAAACAGACACGGTGCTTTGCTGCACAGCACAAGAACACAGTAGCAGGCTTCTCTAAGAGACACGTGGCTCACTTAAAACTAAACGAGGCTCTATTTCTCTCCCCACGAAAAATATCCCTTTATCTCAGCCTCTTAGAATAATATCCGCTCGAGAAAAACCGGTTTTAGCCCCTCCAACAGATGACTCCAACCGCCCCCCCCTTTTTTTTTGCAAAAATCTACCAAGACAAACAAGTTTTCATTGACTTGACTTGGCCTCGTGACAAAAACCTAACGATGATAATCACATAACTTCACGATATCAGAAATGTGCATAAGAGTAATAGAAATAGAATTAGAAATGGTGATAGCTACCCATCTCTCTCTCTCTCTCTCTCTCTCTCTCTCTCTCTCTCTCTCTCTCTCTCTCTCTCTCTCTCTCTCTCTCTCTCTCTCTGTGCTCCAACTATAATTAAGACCGATTTGATGTCGATGACCAATCAATGGCTGCAACAGCTTTATGTTGTCCCATACTAATCATTTTGTTCTGTTCTATCTTTCAGACAAGATCACAAAAAGTTTCAATCAACAAAACAAAATCAAAAAACACTTTTCGGCTAAATTGTCCAACCAAAGTCTTTTCGTTGTGAGGTGATTGATTTTTTAAAAAAATTTTTTTTGTGGATTGTTGAGGAGGGCACGTCACTAACCTTTAGCCGAGCCGTCCGCCGTCCCGTCCAGAGAGAAGAGGAGAAATACGAGACACCTACAGATCAGAGACATAGCGCTGAGATCCGTCTCAGCCGACTGGCTGTTGGTTTGTCATTCACACCAGGACCGAGAAAAACGACCATCGTTGCCGCTGTGCGCTTGTTCGCGGCACGTCGGTTTCACTTTCTCTCACTCACCCGAGGCAGCAGAAAACCACCGTCAACGGAGGAAGGAGCGGCGCGCATGCGCACACGCACGGACACGGCGAGATTCCTCACACGCTTCTAACATACACGCGCTGCATGCGCATGGCTGCACGTTGTGGTTCTGTTACTCTTGTCTGCGCTGCGCATTCCGATGTTTTCCGCGTGAAGCCAGGGACGGATTAAACCAACCTGGGGCCCGGGGCACAATAATTCACGAGGCCCCCCTCTAACAACGCCAGAGAGTCTGAGCGCAATTTTACCAAGCAGTTTTGATTGGTCATGTGACTTACAGTAATCACCGGAAACAACGCAACGCATGTGATATTATTCAAGGACCTACAAAACGTTACATTATTATTAGTGTAAACTACTAATAAGACACGTTAGCCCCTAGCAAACGGGTCTGACACGTTAGCCGAGTGGTTAGGGATGTCGCCTTGTGGTGTAGTACACTCCGTATCGAATCCCGCACCGGGCAAGAAAATAACCGGTTACATTGGTGGCAGCGGTGGGATCCGGAAGTGTGCAGATCCTCAGAAGTCTCTTCGGAGCGCGGAATGACAAAGCACGAGGGCACGCTTCCGAGAGAGGGTGACGACTGTAAACTACTAATAAGACACGTTAGTCCCTAGCTAACGAGTCTGACCCTTTAGCCGAGCGCTTAGTGACGTCGCCTTGTGGTGCAGTACACCTCGTATCGAATCCCGCACCGGGCAAGAAAATGACCGGTTACATTGTTATTATTATTTCACCCGTCACCAGCACTAACTGCTAAGGCGCGCAAACGTCACGTTAACGTTACCTCCCGGAATGCATTGGATATGTAAGGGATAATGTACAGTGAGCCGGTTATTATTACGAAATAAACCCCGACAGGGTGATGCAGGACCCCGGCGCGAAGCGGAGGGGTCTTGAATCACCCTAATGATTGTTGCTTTTGTTTGTATGTGTAGCCTATAACATTTAATTGTACATTGGTGCTAATGAATCCATATTTGAAATAATACAGGAATATTTTTGGCATACAATTGGAAAAAAGTGTTGTAGCGAATTCTGGGGACAATGCAACCACAGGAACTGCCGCGGCCGGGAAGCGAACCCGTATCGCCCGCACCGCAGGAGACATCGCTAACCGCTCGACTGAAGGGTCAGACCCGCCAGCCGGCGGCCAGCGTGTCTTCTTATCCATGCACGTTACAATATTTTGCCACCATGATTGAGAATTCTAGTGAAATCATGTTTTATATAAACCCTGGTAATCGACATTACCTCTTGTAATGATTATTTATAGAAGGGGTAATCATTGGGCGGATTTCAGAGGACGTAATTTCGCTAATCTTGGGGGGCCCCAGAAGGGCGGGGCCCCCAGTCGGCCCGTGCATTAATCCGTCCATGCGTGAAGCTTTTCTGCAGCCCAGTCGCGGGACTGCTTTGTAATTTGGACCGCACGCGCGCGCTGCCAAAGAAACTGAAGTTTTTGGGTTTTTTTCCCTTTCTCCCCGGCCGGCTCTGTGCGTAACTGTAGCAAAGAGCTTCGATAACAAGCGTTATCTAAGGTCTTTGACTGTAATCCACTGACTTCCGGTTTCTACTGCAGCGGTCATACCAGTTTCCTGTTGGCGTTTGTTATTGACAATGGCGTATTTTTCGCGATGCCTGCAAGATTTACCATGGATAAATGTCAACGACATGCACAGAATTGTCAACAGACTTTCACCTGCACCTACCAGCAAACGGGTGAAAAGTTTCAAGCTGTACATATCAAGTCACGTCCACAATTATGAGGACGTGACGGAATTGTGGACGTAACTTGATATTGAAGCGTTTCGATCCATAATGAGACCCGGAGACATGACGTCAAGTCGATCGTTTTTATTGCCCTTTTTTATTACACCCACGACTCGTACTAGCTGCTCGCCACGCATACCAAAACATGAAAACCCCCACTTCCTTTCAACTCCCGCTCAAAAACCACCCCCAAAAAGCCTACCCCCATTCGTTGCTAGTGTAACCGGTTATTTTCTTGCCCGGTGCGGGATTCGATATGGGGTGTACTGCACCACAAGGCGACATCAATAACCGCTCGGCTAAAGGGTCAGACCCGTTAGCTAGGGACTAATGTGTCTTATTAGTAGTTTACAGTCGTCACCCTCTCCCGGAAGCGCGCCCTCGCGCTTTGTTATTCCCGCGCTCTGAAGAGACTTCTGAGGATCTGCACACTTCCGGATCCCACCGCTGCCACCAATGTAACCGGTTATTTTCTTGCCCGGTGCGGGATTCGATACGAGGTGTACTGCACCACAAGGCGACATCACTAACCGCTCGGCTAAAGGGTCAGATCCGTTAGCTAGGGGCTAACGGGTCATATTAGTAGTTTACACTAGGTTACCAAATCCTGATATGCTATACATTGCGCCCCCCCTCCCTTTAAAGAAAGTGTTCGTCCCCGAATGTGACAGTTCTATGTAACAACAACATGAACTGATGGCCCTGGATCTCGGAACACGCCTGGCCTTTGGAACCTAGAAACAGAGAAGAGGGGGTGGGGGAATCAGGAACTCTTTCTTTGTTTTTCTGGAACTCCTTTTCTCTTTTCAGGAGCTCTTTTTCTTTTCTCAGGAACTCCTTTCTCTTTTAAGGAACTCTTTTTCCTCTTTCTTTTCGGGATCTTTTTTTTCCCCAGTCTGTTTCGTCATCAGCTATGCTTGCACAACAGTAGCACTGAGCTGGGTGCCACTGTCGCTTTGATCTTCTCAACTCAAAAGTCTTCTTTTCCTCCTCTCAACTGGCCCCTGCTGACACTTCGTCTTCTTCATCCATTTTTGCCCACATAGGCGCCTCTGTCTCCTCTCCACCTGAAGCTGCTGTCGCCCCTGCTTCGAAGTCTAGCTGGCTGTCGTCTGCCGTAGTATAGTGTCCTGAAGGTGTAGAGAGCCTGGCTCAACTTCTCTCCCTCCTCTGTATGGAGGTAGACGGTCTTGGTGCACCACCGCTTTCTTCCGCCGGCCATTTTTCTGTACCCGGTACAATACATCGGACAGGACTTCCAGTATAGTGCAGGGTCCCTCTCACGGACTCACCGGTTTGAGGCATCTTCCTCTCTGGCGTCGGGGGCAGTATAGCCACACACAGTCACCTGGCTGTTGCTTCTGTCTTTTGGATTCTCCTTGGATGTGGTGTCGAGCAAACTCGTGAACTCTCTCCGTCCGCTCCTGGATGCGCTGGACATACACGGTCCCTGCTTCACCCAGTTCTTCTCCCGGAGGCGCCCAAAAAGGAGCTCTGTCTGAGTGCACAGTATTTGGCTGAACATGATTGAAGCTGGAGTGCAACCGGTGCTTTGGTGCACTGCACTCTGATAAGCCATCATCAAAAACTGTAAGTAGTCACCCCAGTCACGCTGGTGCTTTTGGACGAAGAGTGACAGTTGCACCAGAGGGTGCGGTTGTACCGCTCGACCATCCCATCGCTCTGGGGGTGCAATGGCGTTATGCATGTCTTCTTGATGTGTAGTAGGCGACACATCTCTTTGACGACCCTGGTCGCTGTGGATTTCATGTGGATTTCACGACTCGCACTAGCTGCTCGCCGCGCAGACCAAAACATGAAAAGCCCCACTTCCTCTCAACTCCCGCTCAAAAACCACCCCGAAAAGCCCAACCCCATTCGTTGCTACATTGCCCCTCCCTTTAAAGAAAGCGTTCGTCCCCGAATGTGACAGTTCTATGTAACAGCAACATGAACTGATGGCCCTGGATCTCGGAACACGCCTGGCCATTGGAACCTAGAAACAGAGAAGAGGGGGTGGGGGGCAATCAAGAACTTTTTTTTGTGGAACTCTTTTTCTCTTTTCAGGAGCTCTTTTTCTTTTTTTTCCAGGAACTCTTTTTCTCTTTTCAGGTGCTCTTTTTTCCCCCCCGGAACTCTTTTCTCTTTTCAGGAACTCTTGTTCTTTTTTCTTCTTCCAGGAACTCTTTTCTGTTTTCAGGAGCTCTTTTTCTCTTTTTTTCTTTTTTTTCAAGGAACTCTTTTTCTCTTTTCAGGTGCTCTTTTTTACCCGGAACTCTTTTCTCTTTTCAAGAACTCTTTCGCTTTCTTTTCAGGATCTTTCTTTTGCTTTTTCAGTCTGTTTCGTCACCAGCTGTGCTTGCACAACAGTAGCACTGAGCTGGGTGCCACTGTCGCTTTGATCTTCTCAACTCAAAAGTCTTCTCCTTTTCCTCCTCCCAGCAACAATTAGTATAAATAGTAATCTGACCTGAAACATCAAAGAATAACAATCTGACCTAAACTATGACAACAGCTATAAAGATCAATCTGGCCTATTCACTGGCAGGAAATATAAATGACGCACAGTTTATGGTCAGGTTGCACCAGGCCTGGTTCCAGTTCAGAACCCTAGGCTGCTCCTGACTAAGAAAAATATTGTAACTACTCTGAATAAAAAGTCAAAGAAAAACCCTGAGTGAAATCTAAAGTCTGTGCAAAATATTAAAGCAAGGACATTTTACACGTTTGTGCTGATTTTAACCAAAGCTTAAGACGCTTTTTATACATCGCAAAGCTGGCTGACTCTCTGACGTTAGGGGGAAGGGAATTCCACTTTCCCACCACTTTTACTGGAAATGTCGATTGACCAAAAGTAGTCTTCCTAAACTGTGGTACCCAATCTCCCCTTGAAGATGCTCTGGCCCTGACCCTTACAGTTCTGTCACTGTCGGGAGAGGCCAGGCATGCTCTCGGGGTGGGGTGGGGGGCGAGTCCATGAATAATATTGAACATCAGGCATATATCTGAATAAAACAAAAAAACATCAAAATTAAGAAAGTTATATTTTTTCAGGATATGGCAGCGGTGAAATTCCGTTGGTTTTTTTTATCCAATATTTTTTAAAATCTGTTTATATAGAGAATATACTGGCTTGAGGGTGGTCACTCCTGCTTGGGACCAAGTGGTTATACGGTACGATAAATGAGGGGAAATCGTGGCATGTAGAAAAAGATTTGCGGCAGATGAAGACATTTGATGCCTGATGCTCTTAAAATTATTCAAATTGAACCTAACGTTCCTGGTTACCTTAATGACATGCTTTTTAAAAGACAAGTGCTTGTCCATTATGATGCCTAAATATTTTACACGTGTCACTTTATTAATAACGTCACCGTTTGATAAAATGTCCGGATCAACTGTATTGTTGGTCCTTGACGTAAAGTACATGCAGACTGTTTTGCTTACATTGAGAGTTAAGCACGTGTTTGTAAGCCAATCAGACACCTTACACATAGCAGCTGTTAATTTAGCTGCAACTTGCTCTTTTGATCTTGCATGAGTGAAGATGACCGTATCGTCGGCATACATTTGAATGTTTACATCTGGACAGGCTTGTGGAAGGTCCTTTATGTATACACTAAATAAAATTGGTCCTAGTATAGACCCTTGAGGGACCCCAGCTGTACAATATGTGTTTGCTGAACACTTGTCACCAATTTTAGTACACTGTTTTCTCTTATTTAAATAGGCCTCCATCCAGTCTAATGCATCAACGGAAAAGTTAAATCTTGAAATCTTTGAGAGTAGCCCGTCATGATTAACAGTGTCGAAGGCCTTTGTAAAATCCAAAAACACGGCTCCGACCACGCCACCATTGTCAAGATAACTTTTAATCTGCTCCACAAAATAACAGATCGCAGTTTCTGTCATCACTCGTCACAATTGACACCTCACTATAGTTTTACTCCTGGTACCATGTTTTGTTTGATGTTTTAAAATGAATGGACCGAGACCTTTTCCAAATTCACGCCAAAGCTTCTATTCATCCCACATGCCAGACTCTGTGTTTGTACCTTCTGACCTCTGACCTCAGCACGTCACTAGCCTGCAACGTAACATCTAGGATTCTGGGTGACGCAGTTCCTAGCAAAGGCCTATAACAACACATCTTCCCTTCTTAAAAAACCCAAGTCTTTCCTTCAGGATGAACAGCATGAAAGATCTTAAACTACAATAAACATGAACAACTTTTTTTCTGGGTAACGCAGTTCTTAACAAAGGCATATAACAATACACCAACCAGACTCCAACCCTGGGGGTCGTCCTCTGTGTGGAGTTTGCATGTTCTCCCCGTGTCTGTGTTGGTTTCCTCCGGGGGCTCCGGTTTCCTCCCACAGTCCAAAGACATGTAGGTCAGGTGACTCAGCCGTACTAAATTGTCCCTAGGTGTGAATGTGAATGTGTGTGTGTGTGTGTGTGTGTGTGTGTGTGTGTGTGTGTGTGTGTGTGTGTGTGTGTGTGTGTGTGTGAGTCGGCCATGTGATGGCCTGGCGGCCTGTCCAGGGTGTCTCCTTACCTGCCGCCCAATGACTGCTGGGATAGGCTCCAGCATCCCTGTGACCCTGACAGCAGGATAAGTGGTTTGGATAATGGATGGATGGACAGTGGAGAAAATCCATCCATCCATCCATTATCTGAACCGCTTATCCTGCTCTCAGGGTCGCGGGGACGCTGGAGCCAATCCCAGCAGTCATTGGGTGGCAGGCGAGGAGACACCGCCAGGCCATCACATCCCCCCCCCCCACACACACACACACATTCATACTTAGGGACAATTCAGTATGGCTGAGTCACCTGACCTACATGTCTTTGGACTGTGGGAGGAAACCGGAGCCCCCGGAGGAAAGAAGTAGTTAATATGGTACTACTGTGATATATTACTATATGGTAAATGAACTACCGCTATCTTTCCATGGGCTGTCATTCAAATGAATGTTGAACACTGTCAATAAGTCCAACCATTTTGTATATACTGTAGCCTACTGTACACTGTACGTATACTGGTACACTCTGTCATGTCCACCTACCTCAGGTATGTATGTAAGTGACCTGCTTACATCTATTTCAGCATCTCTGATATATTCTCTGCACCACTGCACTTTATCGCCTCTTATTTCACCCGTTGTGTATATATCTGAAGATTGCAGTGTTGTTATTCTATGTACACTGACAGAGCCACGAAACCGGAGTCAAATTCCATGTAGGTGCAAACCTACAAGGCCAAAAAACACGATTCTGATCCTGATTCTGATGTGACCTGTTCTACTTTTACACCAGACATACTGAAGCCAAGGCCAGCATACCGTAATCAGTCGCTCTTCCAGTTTTGCTTTGAATACAAGAAGGAAATCAGGTCACACTTTGACCCCTGTCACCCTGTTCATCTCTACTCTGAGAGAAAAGAATTGTATTGGTGCACCTTTAGCACACCTCTATTGAACACGAGCCAGTGTACTTTCATTTAACTTCAGCTGTACTTGTGAAACGGTAAACCTGAGTGCTAGAGTAGTTACAATTTACTTGCTGAATACAGTTAATTGTACACTTATACCTGCTGGATACTTTTTTGAGTACACTTTATGGATTTGTGTCATTCTACTAAAAGGGCCGTTACCACTGGCGACATGACATGTGCTGAAGACAGTTGCAGAGGCCATCTCCAGTGCTGTGGCCAACAACAAGCAAGCCCGCAGACAGAGGAACACTGCCTTTGTCAGGGCTGGCGAGCAGCCTCAGTCACAGCCCAGCTCAGCAGCCGGTCTCCTCACCTCTGCGTCAGACTGGGAGCTGCGAGTCAACCTGGTGGGGGCAGCTCAGGTTGCCGGACCACATTACGACAACTTCGTTGAGGCCAGACATGGTGCTATCATCAGCCTCTTCAAAACGGGTGCTCCTTATAGAGATGACGGTTCCCTGGGAGGCCTGGATGGAGGAGGCAAATGAGTGGAAGCGGCCCAAGTACCAGGAGCTGGTGGATCAGTGCCGGAGGAGAGGCTGGAAGTCGCATTGTGAGCCCATTGAAGTGGGGTGTGGAGGCTTTGCTGGCCACTCACTGTGCGAAGTCTACACTCTACTTGGCATCACTGGGGCTGCTAGAAGGAAAGCCATCAAGTCTTCCATGGAGGCTGCAGAGAGGGCCTCACGATGGCTTTGGATCAGAAGGAGTGCTCTGTGGGCCAATGCTGCTGGGACCCAAGCCAGGGCCTGATCAACCCTGGCTGGGTCGCCCGAGAGAGGGTGTCTGATGTTGAAAGACCCAAAACACCCGAGGACTTCAGGAAACATCACTGATGATGTGTCCCAGTGCATCCTAGGATGTATCTTCCAATCAATTATCACCTCTTATTTCACCCGTATAAGTCAATCCTTGTGTATATAGCTGAAGATTGTTGTGTTGTGGTGTTGTCAGTCTATGTTAAGTACACTGAGAGGCATGAAACCAGAGTCACATTCCATGTATGTGCAAACCTACATGGCCAATAAACATGATTGTGATTGTGATTGTGACTACTGCGTCATATGCTATGATATGATCGCTATAGGGGAGACCGGGTGTGGTTGTAACACTTCCTGCTTCAGCACCTGTCATTCACCGAAATTTTTGAGCTGGAGTTCGCAAACTTTTATGCAAGTTACCTATATTTGTGCACTACGACTGCCACCAATTCAAACCTCTGCGACATTATCACAGACCTGGAAAGCTGATGGTGTTTTTCCTTTGTTACAACCTACCCCAGTAGTGGGAATACGGGCTTGCTGGGCCCAGATACTGCATAGGGCACATTTTACCCACAATTCCTTCGGCTTCGATTTGCCAAGTGGCTCCATACAGACGGCACCAAGGTTTTCATCGTCTGAGGCCTCCGAATCCTCAGCAATGGCTTTCAACATTTTCTTTCTTTCTCTCCTTTTTCTTTTGCTTGCCTTTATTCTTTCCTAAGATGCTCTTTCTTACATTTTTGCTTCCTCTTCTGTGTTTTTTTTCCCCCAGTCAATACTTGCTTCACTGCTGTATTGGCGAGCGTTTCAGACTCTTCTTCCCGATGCTGTCAGCTGGATTCCTTGCCCTGCATTTGGAAACAGCTGTGCAGCCGAAGGACTGAACGCCTGACCTGGAGACAACCCCGAGGTGCCTGGCTCATCTGGAGCACAGGACGTGGTGACATCACGAGTTGCAGAGGAGCCAGAAGTGGCCGGGCAGGCTGGGGGAGAGCAGGCAGTTGCCAGGTGAGTTGGTGGAGAGTGTGGCTGGAAAGCTCCAGACGTCAGTGACGTATCTGGGTCTGGACGGTCAGTGACTCATGTCAGCGCATAGTCACACTCCTGGAAAATGTCAGGATTGAAGGGACAAATGCCTGTGGGTTGGAAACCGGCTTGAATGTTTTCGGGTGTTGCAGCTGCAGGCAGAGCAGTCTTCACAACACGTGGAATATCATATATCGTCACTGTCTCGGCAGGATTCCTCTTCATCCAGGCATCGCTCGCAGTGTTTACCATTTTCTTAAATGGGCTGTAGAAACTGCGATCCAACGGCTTATGTCTGGCTGCAGTGGGGGGGGGGGGTGTAAGTAGCACAATCCCCTTTTCTTTGCAGAAGTCGATGGCTACCTCACACATGTGAACAATGGCAAAACCTGCTCTGGGCTGACCTTTGTGTGTGTTTTGCAAAGTGATCAAGAAATAAAAGGGAGTCTTCTGCTTGCATCCATCCTGAGGCGTTACCGCTTCCAGTACTCTCTGTTGCCACGCTCTTAATAAACTATTCTTTATGACATTCACAGGGGATACAAAGAAAGGTGGCGTTGCATTTCCCAGCATATGCTACCTGCCACAAACACACCTCTCTCACCTGATGTCAGTCACGTCATTGCACCCACCTGCTTGACTCTGCGATGTGCGACAACACGGTCTGGTGACTCGACTGTTGTTACACCAGTTTTGTCTACATTCCATATGTCACTGTTGTCATAGTTGTATCTCTCGATAAACTGTCAAAGCCTGTTGAAGAAATGTTCCACATTTGTGTAGTTAAATCTCGTGGCCCATGTAAGGCTGGTTGCCTCTGGACTCCTCATTGACAGGCTGGGATTCCGCTTCATAAAGAATGCGAAGCAGTCAGGCCCTGCTATTTGCTTCTCATCCCATGTTTGTGGGTGCTATATACTATGATATGATCACTATATAGCAAATGGATTGCTACCACTACTTCATGTAGCGTTACTAATAATAATAATAATAATTTTATTTATATAGCACCTTTCTAAAACAATGTTTCAAAGTGCTTCACAAAAAAAATACAGATAAAACCAGACAAGGCAGGAATAAGAGTAAGACCAAATAAGAGTAAAATCAAAAACAGTAAAAATAAAAACAAATATCAAACATTTGTAAAAGTTTTCATAAAAAGAAAAGTTTTAAGACGAGATTTTAAAAAAGCTAAAGACTTAGTTCGTCTTAACTCAGCAGGAAGCAAGTTCCATAGTGTGGGGGCTCTCACAGCAAAAGCCCGGTCACCCTTTGTAACCAACCGAGACCTGGGAATTACTAGCAGGGCTCCATCTGCAGACCTTAATGGTCGAGGGGGAACATAGCAAATCAATAAATCACAAATGTATAAAGGAGCAATACCATTTAACGCCTTAAAAGTGAGCAGTGAAATTTTAAAATCGATTCGAAATATCACAGGGAGCCAGCGTAGGGAGGCAAGCACAGGAGTGATATGGTCATGCCTCCTTGTTCCTGTAATGAGCCGAGCAGCGGCATTTTGTACCAACTGCAGACGGTGGAGGGAGCCCTTGCTGATACCAGAATAAAGTGCATTACAGTAGCCGAGCCGAGAAAAGATAAAAGCGTGTACAACTTTTTGCAAATCAGCAATTGATAAAAATGACCTAATTTTGGAGATTAACTTGAGTTGGAAAAAGCATGACTGAACAACATGTTTAATTTGATTGTCAAAACTGAGGTTAGCATCAAATATTACCCCAAGATTCCTAGCAGCCTGTTTAAGACTACCTGACAGATTATCAAGATTAGTAGCAAACGGACTGATGGAATTTTCGGGACCAAACAGAATGACTTCAGACTTATCATCATTAAATTTAAGAACATTTAGGACATCCAGGATTTCATGTCGGCGAGGCAAGCTGTGAAATTTAATAGGGCGCTAGGATCAGTGGGTTTTAGTGGCATGTATAACTGAGTGTTGTCAGCATAAAAATGGTTGAGCACATGGTGATTTTGAATGACCTGGCCAAGGGGCAGCATGTATATAGAGAAGAGAAGGGGGCCAAGAACTGAGCCTTGAGGGACACCACAACTCAACTGAGCCACTGAGGAGGTAGAGTTACCCAGAACAACAGAAAAAGTTCTGTTGGTGAGGTAAGAGTGTAATAAGTTAAGAGCCGAGCCCTTGATGCCAACCCAAGTCTCTAAGCGATGTAGGAGGATGTTGTGATCAACTGTGTCAAAGTCAGCACTTAAGTCCAAAAGAACTAAAATTGAGCAGTCACCCCTGTCTGCGTTCAGCAGTAGATCACTAGTGACCTTAACTAGAGCTGTCTCAGTGCTATGGAGTGCTCTACTGGAAACAATTAAAAACATTATTTGTGTTCATAAAAGAAATCACCTGAGAAGAAATGACTCTCTCCAGAACCTTAGATAAAAAAGACAATTTGGATATTGGCCTGTAGTTACTTAGGGACAGGGGGTCTAAATTGGGTTTCTTCAGCAATGGGTGAATGATGGCATGCTTAAAACTGTCTGGAAAAGAACCGGAGGCCAGAGAATTATTAAGAATTTGAAGAATAACGGGGCTGACAGTGGAAAATACCTCCTTGAGTGGTTTAGTGGGAATGATGTCTAGGATGCAGGAGGAGGAGCTCATATTGGAGACTGTAGTCTCCAACACTGAAATTGTAATTGGTTGAAATTGGGTGAAAGAGGCAGAATTAACATGGGGAATGGAACGAAAAGACCCTGTCTGGATTTGGGACCTAATATTCTCCACCTTGTTTACAAAATGAGTTAGAAATTTTTCGGACGACTCAACATCAGGTTCAAAAAGAGAAGTGGAGGGGCCATTAATGACAGAATCAAATATCCCGAAGAGAACTTTAGGATTGTGGTTATTTCTCAATATCAGTTCAGAGAAGTATGCTGATCTCGCATCCTTAACTGCCATCTGGTAAATTAACATTAGGTTTTTAAGGGTGTTATGTGTTAATTCGGACTTGTTTGCCTTCCATTGTCGTTCTGTTTTTCTACAAAGTCTTCTAAGGGCACGGGTGTGATCATTCAGCCAGGGGAGGTTACTTAATTTTTGTTTCCTATTTTTAAATGATGCAATTTGGTCGAGGATGGATTGGCACTGATCATTGAATGAATTCAATAGTGCATCTGGATTGAGCGGTGATAAAGAGGGATTAAAGGATGAAGAATTAAAAGCATCACAAAATTTAACTGCAGAGACAGCATTGAGAATACGAGATCGTGTTTTAGGATAATGACTAGGAGTAGCGAGCTGTAGTGGGACTTTGAAAATGACGGTTTTATGGTCAGATACAGGCATATCCACCAAACTGAGACATTCGAGAGATAAACCAGAGGAGAGTACAAGGTCTAAAATGTGGCCTTTGGAGTGTGTGGCCCCTTTAACAGATTGAATGAAGTTAAAAGAATCTACAAGAAGGGTGCTTATTCTTGGCGAATAAGCACCCTGTCATATTTTGGCATGACAATAGATAAAAGGTCAGAAAACTCACAGATAAAACTAACTGAATTAGGGGGCCTATAAATTAAGATGTAGAGAAAAGGGGACGGGCCAGTAATTAAAAAAACTTAAAACCTCAAATGAGATAAAATTACCAAAATTAACAGCATGGAACTTAAGACCTAACTTATAAAAAAACAGCTAGGCCACCCCCTCTACCAGAGGGCCTGGGAATGTGAAGATATGCAAAATCGAGGGGGGGGGTAGCCTCAATAAGGGGAACAGTGTCCCCCGGGGACAGCCATGTCTCAGTAATCATAAAAAAGTCAAGATTATTGGAAACAATAACATCATTAATGATAAAGGACTTATTACCCAGAGATCTCACATTCGAGAGGCCAAAATTGTTTGGCGTCACAGCAGAATTAACACCAACAGGAGTACAACAAATAGGACGCAAATTGCAGATATTTGCTCCAGATATTCGGTTGTTGTTGTTTCTGCTATTAGATACAACGTGTGGATGTGAGGCACGGCGTCCAATAGTCTGTATGGGGGAAAATTCCCGGCGAGAGGGTCAAAGAGAGATGAGGCCAGCGGGGGGAGACAGCGGGCGGAATAGTACCTTCAAGTGCCACCATATATAGGCGGCAGCGGAGTGAGAAGTAAATAGTCAGTCACATGGAGAGGATTGTATTGCGTGCTGCAATGATATGATGACTCCTTCATATAGTTCTCCTATATGATTACCATGGAGCAAATCAAATCAATTTTATTTGTATAGCCCGATATCAGAAATTACAAATTTGCCTCAGTGGGCTTAACAGCAACACAACAGCAAATGTAGTACTACTACTGTAAACTACTAATAAGACACGTTAGCCCCTAGCTAACGGATCCGACCCTTTAGCCGAGCGGTTAGTGACGTCGCCTTGTGGTGCAGTACACCCCGTATCGAATCCCGCACCGGGCAAGAAAATAACCGGTCACACTACTTTTACTACTTCATATATATACTCATACTATGATATGTTTAATTTTTCTAGCAATATAATACTACTATGATATAGTACTTTAAAGCAAATGTACTACGACGTTTACGTTGCTTTAGTCTTCCGGCCGCTAGTCGTCAGTAAAGAGCTGGTGAAGGGTAAGCGACGCTAAACGCTGTCGACAGTCCCGCTTGGGTTTTGTCGTCGTTCTTCCGCGGACTTCCGCCGCGTTCAGCGAGTCGACAAGCGAGCCGATGACCCGCGTCTGTACTATTTGCCGTTTTGCTGTCCGGTTCGTTTGAGGCCCAGATATTTCCTAACCCGGTGAGTGGATATCTAAATGACCACCGGCGGCGTCGGAGTTGCTAAAGCGTAGCTTCGACGCACCCGCTGTTGTGCGTTCTGGTTGGCTGGCTACGCTAACTGGCTAACGTTAGCATAGCCCGACTGCCCTTCTGGTGCGTTCCTCCACAAGGATGATTGACTTGATTGATTCAAAATGACGATTTCGGTTTTTTTGTGCATTTAAGATAAAGACACGAAACCTTATCTGCAGTGAATTCGAGCTAACGTTAGGAAGTCAAAACAGAAAGGCAAGTGTGTTGAGATGGGATTGTGAGTAGTGTGCCAGGCTGACCTGTACCCACTCTTCCCCCTGATCCCAGGTCAAAACAAGCTCCCTTAGAGAACAATGTCGCTTTACGACGACCTGGGGGTGGCGGCCAGTGACACTAAAACAGAAGGCTGGTCCAAGAACTTTAAATTGCTTCAGTCCCAACTGAAAGTGAAGAAAGCAGCGCTGACTCAGGCTAAGGTGAGTCCTCTGTAGGAGATTTCAACCCATTTAACCCCTTGATAGTTACTCAGTTACTATTAGTTACTGTCTTTACTACGACTACTTGCTAACTACCACTCGCTGGTCCTGTCATTACTACTACTATTTAGAACTACTCGTTGCTGCTGCAAGTAACTGTTAACATTACTAGTTACTTTGGCATGCCTTTCATTTTCGATGCTCCTGGGATTGTGGCTTTGGTTATGTGTTGATTTAAGTGTGTGTGTGTGTGGTTTGCAGACTCAGCGAATGAAACAGACCACCGTCCTTGCTCCTGTTATTGATTTGAAGAGAGGAGGTTCCAGTGATGAGAGGCAGATCTCAGACACGCCTCCACATATCGCCGCTGGACTCAAGGTGTCAACCGGCCTCCGTCTCCATCTCCGGCCCATCTGCTGGGCTCTGTATCTGATTGTCTTTGGCCATCTTTCCATTTCTGTCCGTTTTTCTGTCCCTCTCTTTTAATACTGCTTTCGTTATGAGAATATGATAGGTTCTTACATCAATTAATCATTACAACAGTCAAATTGTTAAATACAATGATTTTGCATCTGGCACAATTGCTAAATCTTTCCTCCAAATGAATAGTAGTTACAACTGCAGTTATAGTGCACCTGTCCTTAAATGAACATCTATATAAGGGCAAATCCTGATCTGCAACACGTACCGGAACTGATCCATGAATTGCCCTGTGAAAAAACCTGGATCTCAAAACTAAACTTTCCGTCACACATCAGATTCTATAGACATTCACGGTGAATTGCTGCTATGTTGGGCGTGACACATGTTCTCTTAACTTTTTGTATGCATTTGTCAGGATGCCACACCGGGCGGGTTCTCCTCGGGAGATGTTCTGGTCCCTCTGGCGGACGAGTATGACCCCATGTTCCCCAATGACTATGAAAAGGTGATGAAGAGACACAGGGAGGAGCGACAAAGGCAAAGGGAGCAGGAAAGACAGAAGGAGATAGAAGAGAGAGAAAAGTAGGTTCATGGACACAGTAGTAAAACATTATTATGGTTTTTGTTTGTTTGTTTATTTATTTGGGACTGTCGACTGTGCACAAATATCCTTTTTCTGTTAGCACCCTGCTTGCTGCCCATTATAACCATATTCCTTTGCTGTTGTGGAGAGTCAGGACTTTTTGTCAGTCAGAGTCCTCTCAGCAAACCACAGAAAGTTCTTTCAGAAGCGTTAACCCGACTCTGAGAATGCCATGTGTGTGTTTTTATATGCAGGAAGAGGAAGGATAGACACGAGGGCGGAGCGCCCAGTGGATTCTCTCGCTTCCCGGCAGCGGAGGGTGACTCGGATGAAGATGAGGAGTATGAAAAGGAGAAGAGGAAAAGAAGTGAGCGGTCAACACTTGGTTAAGAGGAGCAGGGGAATGTTTAGCTTGTGATCAGACCCAATGCAATCTTAATGCATCCGTAATAATTTGAATAACTGCACTTTGATCACGATTATTAAAACTTTGCTATAGTTTGGAAAGATTTTATTTGGTTTATTTTGCTTTGAGAGGAGACATACTCTTATCATGAACTTGAGGCTGGTTTATCTATTATCGCCATATTTTAGCGCATATTTGATCACTTGGGTTCTATTTCTCTTCTTCCTTTCTCTCTCAGCTATGGGTGGAGCTGCCATTGCCCCTCCGTCATCCCTTGTGGATAGAGATGGTAAGTTAGTTCTATGGTTTCAAAGAAAGTTGAATCAGTTCATCTGGACACAACATTTATTGACAGAAATGTTTCATCACTCATCTAAGTGACCTCTTCAGTCTAAACAGACTGCAGGTATCCCCACCCTTTTAAACAGTACAGTTGCATAACGACACCATTGGTCAGTTTCATATGCAAATAGGCTTGACCATTAACTAGCGTTTCAGTGGCCATGTGTACTATTCACAGAGGATTTAGGAATGTTTGCAATCACAGCATTAAATGGTGACGGACGTACTCTTAGCCCCCCCCCCCTCGCTTCAGGGATGGTCGTTCCCTCTTCACATAGATGGCTTCTTTGACTCCCCATTCAAACCAGTGTTCCTTCCTGTTAAGGATGTGCACATCGTCATCCTTGAAAGAGTGGCCACTGGCCTGTAAAGGAGGTAGACTATGGAGTCCTGGACTGACGTGTTAGCTCTTCTGTGTTGTGCCATCCTCTTGGCCAGCATCTGTTTAGTTTCTCCAATGTACAAGTCACAGCAATTCTCCTGGCACCTAACAGCGTACACCATATTGCTCAGGTTGTGCCAGGGGACCCGATCCTTGGGATGGACCAACTTCTGGCACAGCTTATTTTGGGGTTTGAAAGCAACTGAGATGCAGTGTTTGGAAAATGCACGTCTCGACTTTTCCAACACTCCCGCCACATACGGAATCACCACTGGTTTATGCTTAGGCAGCTGTTGTCCTTCTGCATTGTTTGGGCGTCTTCCTGGCATTGATAAATGCCCAGTTAGGATAACCACAGTTAACCAGGGCCTGTTTAATGTGGGATTTCTCCCCTTCCCCGGCCGCTGTGTCAGTAGGGACGTTGTCAGCTCGGTGGTACAGCGTCCTGGTGACTCCTAGTTTGTGCTCCAGTGGATAATGAGAGTCAAACCTGAAGTACTGATCAGAGTCTGTGTGGGTTTATGGTAAACATCAACGATCAAATGTCCCCTATCACCAATTGCAACTTAACAGTCTCATCCTCCTTGGTGAACTTGATGTGGTTATCCACAGAGTTAATGTGGTCAGTGAAATGTGGTACGTCCTGAGATTTTATTTTAACTCAGGTGTCATCCACAAATCTGAACTAATGGCTAGGTTGTGTCCCTGGATAGGACATGAGAGCCCTCTTTTCCACTTCGTCCATACACAAGTTGGCCACTATTGGTGAGACTGGGAAACCCCATAGCACACCCATATTTCTGCCTATAGTACTGCCCCCTGTATGTGAAGTATTTGGACTGAAGACACAGTTTCAGGAGCAGACACACTTGGTCAGTGTTAAGGGTGGTCCTATTGCTAAGGGTGGGGTCGTTTTTTAATTTCATACGGACTACCTCCACTGCTTCATCAACAGGAACACGTGAAGAGAGGCTTAACATCATAAGAGACCATTATTTCATCCACCTCCATAATGTTTCTGTTAATAAACGTTGTGTCCAGGTGAACTGATTCAACTTAGTTTGATTTTCTTACCTGGATTATTGAGCATGCATGAAGGCAGTTGTTCGTTATTCTGCAATGGCACAGTATGTCCAGCAGGTGACAGTATATTGCAGGTCAGCTGTGGATTCTCAACCTGCGTGTTCTGTAGAATATCTCAGAGGAGATGGCAATTTAGTTTCTCCTCAATTATATTACGTAAACTTAATTAAAATTTCAAATGCAGTAACCCTAAAAATAACGTGGAGTAACATTCAAAAGTGTGTAGAGGCAATACATTTCACATTTCCATTTCTTAAACCATCACGTGAAAAAGATGGGTTTCTGGCCAGTTGTTTGCAGTAACTATGACATGAAAATAGTGAATCCAAGTTCTGTCTGCAGAAAAGTTCCAGTGTAGTTCAATTTCATAAATACTGTTTTTTCAGTGACAGTACAGCATTTCGTGTTTTTGAGCATAATGTAAAGATGGCCCCTCGCTCTCTCTTTCGCTCCTTTTCTCTCTGTCTTTCTCAGGCTCCTCTTCATCCTACCCGTATGAAGAAGAAGGGCGCCCCTCCAGAGGCTCAAAAGCAGCTATCCCCCCACCCATGTTTGAGGACTCTGACCGTCCACGTTCGCCTCCTGGGCCCACCAACTCTTTTCTGGCTAACATGGGGTCAGTGGTGCTCCAACTGAAACATAAAATGCCTACACAAACACACACACACACACACACACACTTGATAGTTATACCAAGAACAGGGATTTCTATGAAGCGGTCTTTTATTAATTGATTAATTAATTTTGTAATTATTCTTTAGTCCCCCCCCCCCCATTTATTTCCTGTTTTTATATAAACCTCATTGCATCCTGGCTAATATGATCTGAGTGCTAGATTTCAGTATAATCTTTCTTGTGTTTAACGCTTATTATGGTATCTTTTAAAAATTACAACTTTCTTTGCGAACTGATAAACACATTATTAGACATTATTCTTACTTTTTGTCTTTCTCAGAGGAGAAAGGAGGAACAAGGGCATTAAGCTCAGTTATACGAGAACAAAACAGTCAAACACAAGTTCACAAAAAACTTGAGAAAAACAATGCAGGTAAAGGTGCCATGTATAGTATTGCAGCTCTTCTGAAACATAATACGATGAGTTGGTTTCCGCATCAAAAAAGATAGCCGCAGGAGTCTTGGTTTGATTCGTAGCTTTCATTCATGTTGCTGAACGATAGAGGTCAGCATTTAAGTAGAAACTGCACATTGTACCTTGAAACATCAGCCGTATGAATGTTTGGTTTTTTACATTTCAGTTGCCATGACACACTAAGCTCTACTCTTCATTCGGTGTAATTCCAAAAAAAAAGGAAGGAAAGAGTTAGCGGTGTCACGCACTGAAAGCGTGTTGGAGAACCACAGTGACCATGGTTCAGTGGTGCCTAATCTTGTTCCCTGGAGGATTGTGGGTATGCTGGTTTTTGTTCCAACCCAACATGAAAACGGGCGAATTTCTACAACTAACAGTCTGTGAAATCAGTCGGCATAGTGTTGGGCTGGAATGAAAGCCTGCGTATACACAGCTGTCCATGGCACATGATTAGGCACCGCTGCCGTATTGCAACTAGTACGGTCACAAACTTTTAAGGAGGTCGCCCGCTTGTAATTAGGTGTATCTTTAGATGTCACTGCTTCCACAACCTTCTGTCCAGTTACGAATACATGAGCTTGTTATCTCCGACTTCAGGACGTCTTTCACAGTCCTGAGTATAGAGTGGGAGGTAACCAACGTATGATGAACTGTGTTTAATATTTGCTGTTAATATTTGAGTCACTCCTTCCAGATTGTCCTGTCCTGTGTTTTCCCTCCTCGCACATCCCTCTAAGCTTTCCTACTGTCTGTCTTGATAAGTCAACCACATTCTCTTCTCTGTCTCTGATAGAGGCTGATTCTCGTCTCAAGTAAGTGCACAAGTCTAACTGTCCCTTTCCCCCATGGCGTGTGCCCATAGGGGTACAGTGGCTCATAAAATCATGCAGAAGTATGGCTTCAGAGAGGGCCAGGGTCTGGGCAAACATGAGCAGGGCCTCAGCACCGCCCTGTCGGTGGAGAAGACCAGCAAGAGAGGAGGCAAGATCATCATTGGTGATGCCACGGAAAAACGTAACTACAGATCCTCCATGTAGCTTCTGTCACTAAGACCTAGCAGAGATATCTCTCTCTCTCTCTCTCTCTCTCTCTCTCTCTCTCTCTCTCTCTCTCTCTCTCTCTCTCTCTCTCTCTAAGACCTAACAGAGATCTCTCTATCTCTGTCTGTCTCTCTCTCTGTTCTGTCTCTCTCTCCAAGACCTAACAGAGATCTCTGTCTCTCGCTGTCTCTGTGTGTGTCTCTCTCTCTGTCTCTCTCACCCGCTTGTCACCTTTTCCAGATGTCACACTAACCTTTGCTTTCAGTATAAAGTAGCAAATATGAAACCTCACTCCATCTTTCTCAACTCTCTACATTTTTTTTTCTTTTTCACATTCTGTCACGCGCCCTACATTTTTATCTCCCTGCTAGGCGAGATAGAGACAGAGCGACTGTGGTCTCTTGCTTCTTTAACCTGATGTTTTTGTCCGTGTCTGTAGATAAACGGTTTTGGTTTTTAAGTACCTCACAATGCTGTTTGATGTAATTTCAGTATCAGTCAAGGTTCACAGTGTGGATTATTCCTCGTGTTAAAGTATTTTCAACATTTTTTTTTTAATCCATCAGTGACTATTCTTTTAGCTTCAACATTGTAGCATCGTTTTCCTTTTATTATTTTTTTTGTGGTGTGCTTATGTCTGTACTTTTTCATTTTGTGTGCGTGCGTATGTGCGTGCGTGTGTGTGTGTGTGTGTGTGTGTGTGTGTGTGTTTGATGGAGCAGCAGGGTCCGGCCAGCCAGGTGCTGCTGAAGCTTCAAGTGGAGGCTTCTCAGGTTGGCCTCCATTCCCATTTCCTCTTTTCCATGTACATCATTTCCTGTCCCGCCCCTTTGTTTTTGTTTGTTTTGTTTGCGTGTGTGTGAGCGAGTATGTTTTCGTGCACCATCTGGGAAATGTCTCACACTCTAGATGTGATTCAGAGTAGCAGTGCTCAGTTCATTTCAGCGTGTGGATCAGGTCTCTTCTGTCCACGGCCACCGATCAAAGAATTTGATCCCAAAAACAAGACGAGATCAACCTGTCTTATTATTAACTTACCTGTCCCTCATACAAGAAACAAAAACATACAATAAATCAACAACTCCACGAGCTGTACATTGTGTAGTTGAGCACTATACCCTTCAGAAATAATGTCTTGCATCCGGGTAGCATAGCGGTCTATTCCGTTGCCTCCCAACACGGGGATCGCCGGTTTGAATCCCCATGTTACCTCCGGCTTGGTCGGGCTTCCCTACAGACACAATTGGCCGTGTCTGCGGGTGGGAAGCCGGATGTGGGTATGTGTCCTGGTCGCTGCACTAGCGCCTCCCCTGGTCGGTCGGGGCGCCTGTTCAGGTGGGAGGGAGAACTGAGGGGGAATAGCGTGATCCTCCCACGCGCTACGTCCCCCTGGTGAAACTCCTCACTGTCAGGTAAAAAGAAGCAGCTGGCGACGCCACATGTGCTGGAAGAGGCATGTGGTAGTCTGCAGAACCTCCCCGGATCAGCAGAGGGGGTGGAGCAGAGACCAGGACGGCTCGGAAGAGTGGGGTAATTGGCCAAGTACAATTGGGGAGAAAAAGGGGCCCCCCTGCAAAAGAAAAAGATAATGTCTTGTGAGCAGCCTATCTTACAGGACAGAATGTCTTACCTAATGAGAAATTCCTCCAGAATGTTTGCTGTCATGAAGGTATTACTTATTAAGTAAGTATTTTATATTTGTAATTACCCTTTATAATTACTATTCAGTCTAGTCACCCTACTCCCCTATGGTGTAAGACACCTCTGTTTGAGGATGGACGCCTCTGTCTTATTGGAGTGCACACTGAACACATTAAGTGCTTTGGACTGAAAGACTTCGTATGTATTTGATGCTGGCGTTGCACTGGATGCTGTTTTTTCTTTTTGTTTTGTGTTATTTCACAACGTCACACTCGTCTGTGAATCCCTGAACTGGTACATGACAAAAACAGGTTGGGGGGGAAGTAATGAGAAATTCAGGTTTTTACTGGGCTGCTCTTCAGTAAGGCACATCTCTGTCCACGGCCCTCAGTGTCCAGCAGCAGGAGACTGTGGTTATGTGAGGTGCTTCCCAAGCATGTGTGTGTGTGTGTGTGTGTGTGTTTGAGTGGTGTTCAAAAAGGGGCACAGACCGAGCACACTCAGTCAAATATCCCTTGATACTCAAGTGAAGTGTTTCTTCCATGTGGCTTGGCGTGCTCTGCTGTTGGTCCTCTGACTGAACCTGTACCTGGGGTCTGGGCTAGCCAGTGGAAGATGTCTGTAATCACAATGATTCTGACTTTATTCAGTGTCACTTTATTTAAAACAACTTTATCTACAGAGCCATTTTCAAATCAGAAATCACCAAAACCAGTAAAGTATGTCGATAAACTGATAACATCTGTTCCTGTCTCTTGACCCTTTCAGCCGACTCGAAGAAGTCAGAGACCAACCCGCTCACAGAGATCCTCAAGTGCCCGACCAAAGTGGTTTTGCTGCGTGTAAGTCTTGCTGCCTTGCATGTGTTTGTTTGTGTAAGTGTGTATGTATGTATAAGTGTGTGTATTGTGTTGTGTCTATGTACAGCCTGAAGTCCTGGTGTCCAGATGGGGTTGGTGTTAAAAGTCCATGTAGTACAATAATTTGCTATGAACCTTTGAGTACCCCCCAACCGGATTAATCACCTGCAGTGTTATTGCCCAAGGATTCCTGAAGACAGGGAAATTGTTAGAAAAATGTCACAGACTTCATACATGGACAACTTCTAAAACAAAACCACAGGACTCGCTGTTTCTGTGGGAACAGAACTCTTGAACAGAACTGTGGGAACAGAACTCTGAACTCTTGTCAGAACTGGATCATTTTCTGCTTTCTTGCCCGGAAAAGTGTTGGTATCAGTCAACGACAGACAAAGGACATGGGAGTTTTCTGAATAATCATAGATTGTTATTTTGGGTGTCTGGGTGGCGTAGCGGTCTATTCTGTTGCCTACCAACACAGGAATCGCGGGTTCAAATCCCTGAGTTACCACTGGCTTGGTCGGGCATCCCTACAGACACAATTGGCCATGTCTGCGGGTGGGAAGCCGGTGTGGGTGTGTGTCCTGGTCGCTGCACTAGCGCCTCCTCTGGTTGGTCGGGGCACCTGTTCAGGGTGGAGGGAAAACTGGGGGGAATGTGATCCTCCCACGCGCTACGTCCCCCTGGTGAAACTCCTCACTGTCAGGTGAAAAGAAGCGGCTGACGACTCCACATGTATGGGAGGAGGCATGTGGTAGTCTGCAGCCCTCCCCGGATCAGCAGAGGGGGAGGAGCAGCGACCGGGATGGCTCGGAAGAGTGAAGTAGTTGGCCGGATACAATTGGGGAGAAAAGGGGGGAAAGATCCCCCCCCCCCAAAAAAAGAATAGATTATTATTTCTTTAACCACTGAGTTAATCTCAGATGGTGTCATATGAGTGATCTGGTCGCTCAGCCTGATAAACACACACCATGTGGACTCAGGCCTGTTGGCAGAGTCCCGGATTAGAATCTTTTCCTGCTTGTCTTCTTGTCGCTGTCCTGTCCAATGGAAGTAGAATTGTCCAAAAAAAATCTTAAGGAAATGAAAATTAAAACAGTGTTGCTGGAGGTTGTTTTTGTTTAACTTACAGACACCTGTTGTGATTTGTGGTAACTACAGGGATGTTGGACACAGATGAACGAACCTAAGATTTGGTTATTAGTGTTAAGTACCTTTTGGTGTCTTGAGAGCTTCTGCTTGATAGCCACAACAATTTAAGATAAGCTAATCTCTATTTAGGATGGCACGGTGGCGCAGTGGTTAGCGCGGTCGCCTCACAGCAAGTAGGTCCTGGGTTCAAACCCCAGGGTTGTCCAACCTTAGGGTCATCTCAGGTCATCCTCTGTGTGGAGGTTGCATCTTCTCCCCATGTCTGTGGTGGGTTTTCTCCGGGTGCTCCGGTTTCCCCACCATCAACAAGACATGCATGTTAGGGTTAATACTCCTGTCTGTGTCCCTGACCGAGGCATGGCAAGATGAACGGGAGTTGGTCCCCGGGTGCTGCACGGCGGCTGCCTACTGCTCCTAGCTACCCAGCTAGGACGGGTTAAATGCAGAGCCTAATTTCCCCAGAGGGATCATTAAAGTATATTAAGAAAAAAATCATGCCCGAAGAGAAATTCGGGTGTAGATAGCAACAAGAGGGTAAAAAAAACAAAACAAACAAACATCAACAGCAGTAAATAGATAGATAGTAGAGGTCAGTCACCTCGGGATCAGAATAATACTAAACCTAAAATTAATTAATAGCATAGCATATACACACACATGGCATAACAGCATATACACTCCCCCAGCAGTATGCTCTATCATCAGTTCCATAAATAAATAGCAACTTGTACGGTGTAGATAGTACACAATGTGCAATATGCACATTGCACAAAATGAGCAACTACAAAAGTGTTATAGATATTCACGGATTAGCCATTGTCTTGAATGAGATAGCAATAGAAAACATAAAAAAGACATTTGTTGGCATGTAAATGTTGCATGTAGGTCAGGTGAATTGGCCATACTAAATTGTCCCTAGGTGTGAATGTGTCGTCCCTGTGATGGCCTTGCGGCCTGTCCAGGGTGTCTCCCTGCCTGCCGCCCAATGACAGCTGGGATAGGCTCCGGCGTCCCGCGACCCTTCTTGGGATAAGCGGCTTGGATAATGGATGGATGGATGTAAATGTTAAGGATTGTAGCTTTAAATGGACTTTTCTTTCCCTAGAACATGGTGGGCCGAGGAGAGGTGGACGAGGACCTGGAGGGAGAGACCAAAGAAGAATGTGAGAAATACGGAAAAGTGATCAAATGCGTCATCTTTGAGGTGAGAGAGCATCACTTTACTTCACTTTCACTTGGGTTGGGTTTCCCTGAACAGCCACCCTAAAAACAACTGTCCTTGTCCTCCTCAGATCGCGGTCGTGACAGACGATGAAGCCGTGAGGATATTCCTGGAGTTTGAGAGAGTCGAGTCGGCCATCAAAGGTCAGTGTTTTGTTTTTGTTTTTTTGTTGGAAGTTGTTGATTACATTGTTTGTGTGTTTATTTGTTTACTACAGTGTCGGGGTCTTTAAATTATCTTTGTATGAGAGCTGAGGCACACACAAGCTAGTAACAACCCACGTCAGCAGTTTAACCCATGACCTCTTTAGGGGCAACATGCAAGCAGTGGTTGGTGTGCATCATTTGAGAATTTTTTTTTTCTTGTTTTTTGGGGGGATTTTTTCCCCAGTTGTACCTGACCAATCACCCTGGGTTGCTGCCCCCCCCCCCCGATCAGGGGAGGGCTGCAGACTACCACATGCCTCCTCCAATACATGTGGAGTCGCCAGTTGCTTCTTTTCACCTGACAGTGAGGAGTTTCAGCGCGTGGGAAGATCACGCTATTCCCCCCAGTTCCCCCCCACCCCGAACAGGTGCCCCAACCAACCAGAGGAGGCGCTAGTGCAGCAACCAGGACATATACCCACATCCGACTTCCCACCTGCAGACACGGCTAATTGTGTCTGTAGGGACGCCTGACCAAGCCGCATGTAACACGGGGATTTGAACCGGTGATCCCCGTGTTGGCAGGCAACAGAATAGACCGCCACGCCACCCGGATGCCCCATCATTCGAGAATTTCAGTTTGACATCTGCATCATGAAACTGTTGACAGCAAATGTCCAAATCCAGTAACACTAATGCATGCTCTTTACTGCTACAGTTGATGATACTTCATGAACTTGTAGTTTCTGTGGCCTGTTACACATCTGGACAGTTGCAGCCTGCTAGCAAGTTAGCAGTTTACTTCACAATGATGTATTGCACAGGACTTCTTGGATTACCCTTGCTAGCGTTTTCTCACTCAGATCTTTACTTCTGGTGACCCGCAACTCGGCAAGGACAGCATGGTTTAAAAAAAACCTTCAGTCAGGTCCTTGATGTCCCAACATAGGTCGGAGGTCACTTTACTCTTCACTGTGAGGGTTTTGTGATCATCAACAGACAAAAGGTTTGCCTCTGCACCAGTAGGAGTGAGGTTGTTTGTGGTGTTTGCCTCTATTCTGCAAAAGAAATACAAAACATATGTAGCCACAAACAAAAACATAATTGATAATAGTTCCAGATAGGAAAGAGCAGGCATGAACAACAGCTGCAGTTGATTGGTGAACCAGGCAACTAACTTTTTAACCAGGACATTGGATACACCCCACACGAAAGGAGCAGCATCAGCCTCTGCAAGAAATACAGAATTTCAGCAATTGGCAAAACTCGTAAAAGCAAAACAGAACAGTGTCCCTGCCTTGTCAGACTTGAGGTTCTCTCATGGCCTGGAGGTAGAGGACACATACTCAGATGGACAGTCCACAATGCTTTATCTCTCACCTTTATAACAACTTTGTTAAATTCTTTTGCCCTGTGATGGCCTGGCGGCCTGTCCAGGGTGTCTCCCTGCCTGCCGCCCAATGACTGCAGGGAAAGGCTCCAGCATCCCCACAGCCCTGACAGCAGGATGAGCGGTTTGGATAATGGATGGATGGATGGAAAAAAACATGTTTCGGTCCCTCTCTTTACGTTCCCAAATCAAACCCAGTTGGGCACAAATGTGTTGGAAGTGTTCTGAATCTCAGGTTGGTGCTTCTAGCGCCCACTTGGCCTTTCAAAGTGACTGCCGTGTTCTTGCCTTGATTCTTCAGGAATCCAGACTAACTTTTTCCACTAGCAGCACTGATGCTCCCTACTGAACATTTTAGGAGAACCAGCACAAAATTTAGGAGGTTAACTTAAATGGACATGCAGTGTAATGCATTCATGTTTTTTCCATCTTAGCTGTATTACTCAATGCTAAGCTACTTTCCATACTGTAGTTAATATATCCTGAGCATCCTCATGCTGGACTTCAACATGGCCAGTATTCACCGGCCTCCCTTGATGCAGGATCTGTGTGTAGACTACGGGCAGCATGGCTCAGGAGGTAGAGCGGGTCGTCTAGTAATCAGAAGGTTGCCGGTTCGATCCCTGGCTCCTCCAGAGAGCGTGTTGAAGTGTCCTTGTGCAAGACACTGAACCCCTAACTGATGAGCTGGTTGGTGCCTTGCATGGCAGCATTGAATTTTACTGTCATTTCAGCCTCTTCTGCAGACCGATTAGTAGAGTCCTGACTCGTCAGTACTGTTGGCAGAGGCCCTGCAATTCCATCAATGCATCTGTCCCTGCATAGTTTATGCTTCATGCTGTTGCTGCACTTTACGAGTGTTTCATGCTTAAAGTGTGCGGTCGAGTCGGCAAACTTCATTTTCCCCATTGATGTTGGGCCACGCCGAGAGCAGTACATACAATACACGGCGTTCCTTTGTTTGCAATATCTCCGCTGCATAAATTGCGCGGGCCGTTCCTGTCAGAAAGAGTAGGTCTTATCCTTTTTCAGCACCAGATCGCCTGCTGATCCCTCATCTGAATTGTCCTCATCAGAGATTTGGGATTGTGGTGGCACAGGAATGATGTTTTCCTCCCGAAAAGTGAATTGATAGTTCGTTTCATTGTCACCAAAGGGCAGAGCGAGCGCACTCATGGACCGGACACCGGTAGATGACAAGCCCTGCAGAATTTTCCCCAAATTCCCGTGTTGTTATGGTGACGAAAGCCTTGCATTAGCTCTCCACTCTAATCTCTCTCTCTCCAATTCTCTCTCTCTCTCACACACACACACACACCACTTCTCACTTCCACCTGGTTTTCCACATGATATATGATGATTTTACGAAAGGGTGGCACAGTGGTTAGCGCGGTCGCCTCACAGTAAGAGGGTCCTGGGTTTGAGCCCCGAGGTAGTCCAACCTTGGGGGTTGTCCCGGGCCGTCCTCTGTGTGGAGTTTGCATGTTCTCCCCATGTCTGCGTGGGTTTCCTCCGGGTGCTCCGGTTTCCTCCCACAGTCCAAAGAGACGTGTGTGTGTGTGTGTGTGTGTGTGTGTGTTTGTGGGCCCTGTGATGGCCTGGCTGCCTGTCCAGGGAGTCTCCCCGCGTGCTGCCCAGTGACTGCTGGGATAGGCTCCAGCATTCCTGCGACCCTGAGTAAGGATAAGTGGTTTAGATAATAAATGGATGGATGGATTTTAAGAAACAAAACCAAAAATGGGGTATATTTGCAAGTCGCACTGGTGCTCCCAATTTGGTATAATCGTAGCACTGTCACCAAAGATGGTCGCAAAATGCGACTAAATGGTCGCAATCTGGATCCCTGATTCTTACGTTTTGCTTTAATTTGAAGTCTGAGCTTAACTCTCTGTATTTTTATTAGCTTCATATATGTTTTCAGTTCCAGCTCAAGTTCATCAACAGCAAAATTGCTTTCTAAATACCGGGCATTTGTTTTGGTGGTGTACTGTTAAAAAAGACTCATGGAAAGAAGAGCTTTTAAGTAGATCCCACCGACGTTACTTATGAAAATGATCGACATGACCTAAAGTTACCACAATTCCTAGCCCAGTAACAAAAGAAGGAATTATGGAATGATAGGTATTTTCATTGTGCGGTTTGTGTTTTCAGTTCCCTCCAAAACTCTGTACAAGAGTCCACCGGTATCGCACTTTGTTCCCGTGCGTACATCCCGTAAAGCTGCACAACAGAGACACGAACATGCCGTGTTTAACACGAAAACCCTACGCCTATCTCACAGTGTGTGTATGAAAAGTATCTGGAGTGCGATAAGAAACCGGGAGTAATTGTGTAACACTGCTCCGCCGTTGAATAACTGCTCCATTAATGTGGCCGGCCCGCTTCAAATGGGTCGGCCCAGATCAGAAAGAAGGTGAGACGCGTCTCCCTGTGGTGTTACATCACACCTGGCCCAGCACCCCGGTCCGGTCCCCCCGGTACCAGCTGCACCGGTCCTCCGCCAGGACTCTGAGAAAGGGGGACAGAGACACCAGACTGGCACTGTTCAGTAAGATACCAAAACTATGACAATATCTGATAACGACCCCCCGGTATGCGTCGGCTGTACTGACAGCTGCCCACGCTGCGTGATGTACCCTTCAGTGACGGAGGGATCTGATGTGCAGAGGACAGCCAAGTTAAACACAGTTCTCTCACTTCTCTCTTTCAGTAATCCTTTTATTGTTTGACTTTTTTAAACTCTTATTTTGAAGAATCTCTTGTCGGCATCTTGGCCTCCATCAGACAGGACAGACCTGTCTGTCTAGACAGCAGGCATGGACAGGAAACAGGGCGAAGAGGAAAGATGAGGATGTGTCAGCAGAGGTCTCGAGGCCAGATCCAAACATGTGTTATGAGTGTTATTGGTGTCGAAAGACTAAATCTAGAGACTGACGACCAAGGTCGTGTGTATACATACGCCCGTTTGACTGTCCATCTTCTTTGCTGCAGAAACCTGTGGAGTTAAAACATTCACACTGATTTTTTTTAATTGTACTTGACCAATTACCCCACTCTTCTGAGCCGTCCCGGTCGCCGCTCCACCCCCTCTGCCGATCCGGGGAGGGCCGCAGACTACCACACGCCTCCTCCGATACATGTGGAGTCGCCAGCCCCTTCTTTTCACCTGACAGTGAGGAGTTTCCCCAGGGGGACGTAGCGTGTGGACGGATCACGCTGTTCCCCCCCAGTTCCCCCCCAAACAGGCGCCCCGACTGACCAGAGGAGGCGCTAGTGCAGCGACCAGGATACATATCCACAGCCGGCTTCCCATCCGCAGACACGGCCAATTGTGTGTACAGGGACGCCTGACCAAGCTGGAGGTAACACAGGGATTCGAACCGGCGATCCCCGTGTTGGCATTCACACTGTTTAGTGAAAAGTGGCTCTTAAGTCGGCCTCTCACGACCGCCCTTGAACGGAAATGGATTTGACTGCAATACTGCAATGCTACAGCCACACACACACACGCACACACACACACACACACACACACACACACACACACACACACACACACACAGAGCGTCACGGTGAGGTCATCCGTTGATAAGGTGACTGTCAAGACAGACAGCAAAAACTGAAGTGAACTGGGAGTATCAGTCACTGTCAGGCAGTCCAGCACTCTGGGTCTGTTTGTGGAAGTTGCCCGGAATCAGTACTTCCGTCTTTCCAAGAACTGGAACTGAAATGGAATTTTT
>NC_079213.1:8592308-8634808 GCF_029633865.1 Lampris incognitus
CATATATTTTCATGCAGTAGTGGGTCTCCACATAAAAGAGCGGCTGTGAGTCACTGTGTGTGTGTGTGTGCGCGCAGCCAGATTTAAAATTAGGCACTGTCACCGACCACACACTCAGACTTTTCCTTTATAGTACGGAAGACATTGTCCACTTCAAAGGGTCTCCCCCAGAGTTTGTGTTTGAAACTGAATCTCCTTTGGGTTCGAACCTCTTCAACCACATGTGACCCCGGACGCTGACCCAGGCGGATGATTGGTGTCGCATCTGGGCCAGAAACGGTCACATTACTCATTGGTCACAATGAAGAAGGCTCTGCTCCAAAACACAAAACTGTGTGTGGACGAGTTGAAATCAAATTTCCTGTGTCGAATAATACAATACCTGACACCCGGCGTGACCTCTGTCTGTTGACAAGGAGTGCGTCAGAGATGAAAATCCCTCCCAAACTGTGTTTGACTTATTTATATAAGAACTGAATTGTGCATTGTTCATCTACAATGACTTGCTATGGGAAACCCTGCAGTAACATCTTCAGGGTCCAACAATCTGATCTCTGTAAATTCCTCCGTTGTCGAAATCAGTAAGGCGCACGAGGTTTGTCGCAACCAGTTTCTTCCACTTTCACCTGAATTTCAGCTTCTTTCATCAGCACGAACTTTAAAAATACCCCAAAGTCAGAGTGAACCGCAACATGGACTCATTTAGCATCATGGCAAAGCGTCCAACTACACCAGCAGTAACCTGCTGCACATACGTCTCTTCTATCTATCTATCTATCTATCTATCTATCTATCTATCTATCTATCTATCTATCTATCTATCTATCTATCTATCTATCTATCTATCTATCTATCTATCTATCTATCTATCTATCTATCTATCTATCTATCTATCTATCTATCTATCTATCTATCTATGTCTTTGTCTGTCTGTCTGTCTCACTCTCTGTCTCTATCTATCTGTCTCTATCTATCTGGAATTGTTAACTTCTGCTTGTTGCATGCAGTCCAGAAGACACCCTGATTTCTCAACACACTTGCCAATTTAGATAATTTTGTAGAAACATAATTTTAAATCCAACAATGTCAAACAAAAGCTAAATTAAGACAGAAGCAACATCAGTTGTGTATGCAGTTCTGCTAACCTTACTCGTGGTTTCATTTGTTTTCTGTTTTTTCTAATGCGTACGTATGTTGTGTTTTGAATAACTGGATATGACCCAGCACAGCCGGCCTTCCACTTGAAGTGGCTCTCTGTTAATCTGCATCGTTCCTAACAAACAAGCAAACGCACAAACAAATGGGTACTTGCAGACATTTTCCCCCTGCTATTCTCAGATGCTTCTCGTTTATCTACATCAGAATGTCTCGATGTTTACATGTTGGCTTTTGAATGTCCAACAGCGTCCAGTTCCTCGTATTAGAAAGGGTGGAGGGTAGAAATTGCTCCACCACAAGCTTCTGTTGCAACAACCTGCTCAGAGAAAAACCCTGAACTGGACAAAATGTTGTGTTTCTGTGGTATCGTTTGCTGACATTACCACACGACACTTCTGCGATAGCAGGGCCCCGTGGGAAAATCTGACTTCTGACCCCACCTGACCTCTTTTCAGACGACACCGGCCGTGTGTCATAATGTGGGTTTTCAGCTGGCCGCAACCAATCACTTATTCCATTACATCTGCCAGTGGTGAAATGGAGGAAGCTCGAGGACGAGGTGGAGAAATGAGCCTGAGCACCGGTGTCTGTTAACACGCCGTTTCTTCACTCAGAAAATGCCCACCGCCGACTTTCTTCACCAGGCGAGCTGCGCTCAGCCGTTCACAGATTTCAACAGCTTCCTGACACTTGTCCACAGGGACCCACAGCTTACAGTCATCGTTAGATAGGGTACAATTCTTAAATTTCCCCTGTTACGGAAGACTAAGGATGTCAAAGGTCAAAGCCACGGCACCCGTGACCCCTAGATCTTCATGTAAGACTGATGTGACAGTGCAGCAGGGTTTTTTCTACCTGTTAACTAACAATTTTATCTATCTGTCTATCTGTCTGTCTAGTACATACCACACCTGTACTGTACTTGTAAACTGTGTACTCTATATTCAGCCCATGTACCCACTATGATGATGTCTGTCTATATGAATGAGACGAACCCAACGGCCTGAACCCAACGGCCTGCTGTTATTGTTATTATTATTTTTAATTTCTTTGAGTTACCAGTTTCTTCCATCTTGCACTGCAGTCTGCTGTGCACCATAATCCAGTCAACCTCTGGGAGACCGTGTCTAATACTGGACATATCATGACAGTATCTGCTATTTGCTTTCAGCCCTTCTACATCCTCTTAAGCTCCTCTAATGCATGGCCCATTAAGCTAACCTTGATCTCTATATAGCCACTTGGCACACAGGGATAAAGACACGGCATGTACTTCGTGTACTATGTGTACTGCGTGTCAATACTGCATTGTTGGATAATTCTTTATTGACACCTACACAACAGAACAAACGTGTCATAACACAAAAGCTCTGTTGTCTGTCATTTAGCTAGTTACCAGGTATCTAATCTCCCAAAACAGCTAAAAAGAGGCTGAAAGTTGATTTGTGGTCCAAAGTATCCTTGTTGAGGATGGAGACAAACTGTGTCTGTTGTATCACACATGAACACTATAACAACACGGCCTGCTCAGACTCTCACTTCAAAGTCACTGATAATACAAATGAGATTTTGCAGACTAACACAGATTTCAGAGTTCAGCAAACACCCCGGTGATGCCTGACGCTAAACCATTAAGGAGTGACATCCCGGGTGTGTGCACATACATGTGTGCACGTTAGCATACCAGCGGTTTCATAAGAGCTAAGGCATGTTAGCTACCAGCGGTTTCACAAGAGCTAAGGCATGTTAGCATACCAGCGGTTTCACAAGAGCTAAGGCATGTTAGCATACCAGCAGTTTCACAAGAGCTAAAGCATGTTAGCATACCAGCAGTTTCATGAGAGCTAAAGCACGTTAGCATACCAGCTGTTTCACAAGAGCTAAGGCACGTTAGCATACCAGCGGTTTCACAAGAGCTAAGGCATGTTAGCATACCAGCGGTTTCACAAGAGCTAGGGCATGTTAGTATACCAGTGGTTTCACAAGCGCTAAAGTATGTTAGTATACCAGTGGTTTCACTAGAGCTAAAGCACGTTAGCATACCAGCGGTTTCACAAGAACTAAAGCATGTTAGCATACCAGCGGTTTCATAAGAGCTAAAGCACGTTAGCATACCAGCTGTTTCACAAGAGCTAAGGCACGTTAGCATACCAGCGGTTTCACAAGCGCTAAAGCACGTTAGCATACCAGCGGTTCACAAGAGCTAAAGCATGTTAGCTACCAGCGGTTTCACAAGAGCTAAGGCATGTTAGCATACCAGCGGTTTCACTAGAGCTAAAGCACGTTAGCATACCAGCGGTTTCACAAGAGCTAAAGCATGTTAGCATACCAGCGGTTTCACAAGCGCTAAAGCATGTTAGCATACCAGTGGTTTCACTAGAGCTAAAGCATGTTAGCATACCAGCGGTTTCACTAGAGCTAAAGCATGTTAGCATACCAGCGGTTTCGCAAGCTTTAAAGCACGTTAGCATACCAGCGGTTTCACAAGAGCTAAGGCATGTTAGCATACCAGCGGTTTCACTAGAGCTAAAGCATGTTAGCATACCAGCGGTTTCGCAAGCTTTAAAGCACGTTAGCATACCAGCGGTTTCACAAGAGCTAAGGCATGTTAGCATACCAGCGGTTTCGCAAGAGCTAAAGCATGTTATCATACCAGTGGTTTCACAAGCTTTAAAGCGTGTTAGCATACCAGTGGTTTCACTAGAGCTAAAGCATGTTAGCATACCAGTGGTTTCACAAGCTTTAAAGCGTGTTAGCATACCAGCGGTTTCCCAAGAGCTAAAGCACGTTAGCATACCAGCGGTTTCACAAGAGCTAAGACAGTGGTTCTCAACCTTTTTGGGGTCCTGGACCCCCTGCGTATTTTTGATCTACCCTGAGGACCCCTCCACCTGATCTTGGGGGATGGGGGGTTGCAATTTGATGGAAACAGTAGAAACTGCATTTTAAATTGCATTACAGCATTTATTCCCTCTTTGGGGCAAAAATAAGAGCTTTCAGTTGTAACTTAGATATAGTTAACAGAACAGAATTCTTATGCAGTAACTTTCAGATATATGTAACAACAGAATATGTATTCAGTAACTTTCAGATATATGTAACAAAACAGAATATGTATTCAGTAACTTTCAGATATATGTAACAACAGAATTTTTATGCAGTAACTTTTAACAATGCAAACGGGAGCGAGATCTCTTATTAAAATACAATAAATGACACTTGTGAAACAGATGTAATTAGAGAAAAAAGTCCTGTTACCCTTTATAGTTTAGGTAGATAAAGGTCTCAGTCGCATTTGAGTAAAATAATCCTATTTCTATAAATGTCATAGGATCTTTTTTTAAAAGATATTTTATTTTCACGGACCCCTTGCAATTACACCACGGACCACTAGGGGTCCGCGGACCCCCGGTTGAGAAACACTGAGCTAAGGCATGTTAGTATACCAGCGGTTTCGCAAGAGCTAAGGCATGTTAGCATACCAGCGGTTTCGCAAGAGCTAAGGCATGTTAGCATACCAGCGGTTTCGCAAGAGCTAAGGCATGTTAGCATACCAGCGGTTTCGCAAGAGCTAAGGCATGTTAGCATACCAGCGGTTTCGCAAGAGCTAAGGCATGTTAGCATACCAGCGGTTTCGCAAGAGCTAAGGCATGTTAGCATACCAGCGGATTCATAAGAGCTAAAGCATGTTAGCATACCAGCGGTTTCGCAAGAGCTAAGGCATGTTAGCATACCAGCGGTTTCGCAAGAGCTAAGGCATGTTAGCATACCAGGCCCCAGCTGAGCAGAACGCAGGAAAAAACAAATGGCCCGTCATGGATTTCTGACAGTGTTGTCATGTTATCAGAGGGGTGTAAAATGTCTGTGGAGGTAATGTACGACTAATACCTTGGTAGGTGATTAACTGGCCTGTTAGTAAACACATCTTTTGCCGCGCCCTGTCATAAATGATGTGGATGCTCGTTATCATTTTGGCCTGCGTCCGATGATGCAATCAATCAAACTTTATTGCTATATGACATTTCACACTAAATGACCAAAGTAAACGGACGTGATAAACAACAGAATAAACAAACTAATGAGTCAGTTATTTTATTGATTTATATATGTATTAAAAAGATGATGATTCCTCTGATTGGCATTCCGTATGTCTTGAACACCAGTAGACTTGCGTCTCTCCTTGCACAGTGGTGACGGCCTGTAGGTGTTAGTCTGAGTGATGAAGACTCCCCCCGTCTTCATCACCGAGGCCTTAAGGATGAAACCCGAGACAGATAAGGGGCGCCAACTGGAATAGGTTGTCGTCACCTTCTTCTTCCTCCTGACCAGAACCTTGTCCTGCCTTTATTTACTCCGACACACAAGGTGTGTGTGTGTGTGTGTGTGTGTGTGTGTGTGTGTGTGTGTGTGTGTGTGTGTGTGTGTGTGTGTGTGTGTGTGTGTGTGTGTGTGTGTGACTAAAAGCAGATAGCAGACTGAAGGCGTGCCCACAGAGGTAGAGTTTAACAGCGGATACAGGTCGGCCCTGATATGCGCTGTTGTCCGTCTGTCTCTGAAAGGGAAAATGCGTCACATCCCGACTGCGTCATGTAATCTGCTGGTTTAATATTGGCCCTTCTTATCGGCAAGCCTCGCAAAATGTGATTCAAGACCATTATAGTTTCGTAGTGGCCACTGTTAAATTTATCGTGAGTCTGATCCGCCGGATTTCGACTTCTGTTTTCTTTTTGTTTCCACAGTCCGCTCCACAAATGCACACCACAAAGGCAGTCAACGCAACTCCGCAATCATTACTGAAGCACGAAGAGATGAGCTGCTGTCCGTCTTCATTATACCCTGTTAAGGTGGTAAATATGACACATTCATAACGTGTTGGTACACTAACTGTACAATGGCTCCATTCAACCTGTAGCCCTGTGGTAGATGGTTCTCTAGTCTAGCCGGTACCCTGTAGCTCGTTACAATCAGCTGTAAAATCAGTGTAGTGATGCTAAATCAGGTGGCCCGTCATCCCTCTTGGATGTGTTTGTTCATCCACAAATGTCTGGAGATAAGTGTGTGTGTGTGTGTGTGTGTGTGTGTGTGTGTGTGTGTGTGTGTGTGTGTGTGTGTGTGTGTGTGTTGTTCTTGTACTCCCATCTTTTGAGGACCACTTTGAGATTTTTAACCACCAGAGTGAGGACATCTTTGCAAAACGAGGACATATTGACCTGTCCTCACTTCTTTAAGGGTCTATTTTAGGGGGGTTAGGACTTGGGTTGAGGACTGGGTGAGGATGAGGTTTGGGTTGAGGTTGAGGTTGAGGTCAGACCTGTACTTCTGATAGTTAAGGTTAAGGGCTAGGGAATGAATGTGGTCAATGAGGGGTCCCCACAAAGATAAGAAATACAATGTGTGTGTGTGTGTGTGTGTGTGTGTGTGTGTGTGTGTGTGTGTGTGTGTGTGTGTGTGTCCGTCCTCACACGTAAAGAGGAGAATGACCTGTCATGGTAATACACTAATCTGTCTGTCTGTCTGTCTGTCTGTCTGAGTGGCGGCCTGTCTGTCCTTTTAAACGCTGTTTTAATGCCATCAGATCTGAACTAAGCAGCGTTGATGCTGTTATAAGGACAGACTGGTCAATTAATTAAAATCCAGGGAAGAAAAAAAATCCAATTAAAAGGAAAAATGACTCACTGTCACCGACCGCACAGACGCATGAGTCAGACTCGTCACGTGCGCTGCCAGGAAACGCCGAACTCGCTGACTAATGCGGCACGTTGGCGCCATCTTCAGGAAATTACATGCTATGGCACTTTATAATGCATATATTTTCATGTCTTAATGGTCAATTTGTGTAATAGTGTTGTATGGTGGAATTGTACCGCATATTAGTGTTGTATGTTTGTATTAGCATATTAATAGCCTAGAATATTAGTATGATATTTTAATATAGTAGTATAATTATGTAAGACTAAGAATAATTTAGTGTAGTCATAGCACTACAGTTAATATAATATCAATAATTATAATAATATAATAATAATAATAATAAAAGTTAGTGTTACGAAATAGTAATAGCTAAAACACCAAATATAAAAGAAACAAGTAAAAACAAAGGCGAAAAACAAGTAAATAAAACACAAAACAAAGGGGTAAAATTAAAATCAATATATAAAAAAAGTTTTAAAAAAGCGCCGCATCAAAAGTGCCTTCTTGTAAAGTAAATGAAGAAATTCAATCGAAAATTAAATAAAAAAAGATTTAAAGGAGGTTGCTGAGCTGAATAACCCAAGCACCAATAATTATACTTTCAATAAGGTTAATTACAATTTACATCTGAAAATTATGATATATCATCAATTATATATATTATATATATATATATATATATATATATATATCCTTTTGGAAATAAATGAAGCGATTATATTGTATTCTCTTCTCCTCTAAAGGACATTTACAGCTGTAGGGCGTGAAAGGGCAAGCTGTCAGTGAAGTGCTGCTGTGAGGGTGATGTGTCTGTAGACTTGGTCAAGGTGACTGGACTTGGCTGAAGACGTCGTGTCTATTTAGGCAGACCGGAAGTGCTTTGGGTTAAAGGATTATGGCTTTGCTGTACCTCGCAGTACAGTAAGCGATGCAGCACAGCGTACGTGCGCGTGAGGGTGCACGTATTTTCAGAGGGAGGGCAGAGAGGCGAGGAAATGAAGTAAGTGAAGACTGTCCATCACCATCTCAAACAAGAGAGGACTCAGAGCCGATCCTTGATGTAGTCCCACCTCCACCTTGAACCCATCTGTCATTCCAACCACACAACTCACCACTGTTACACTGCCCTCATCCGTATCCTGCACCACTCCTACATACTTCTCTGCCACTCCTGACTTCCTCATACAATACCACACCTCCTCTGTCAGCACTCTGTCATAAGCTTTCTCTAAATCCACAGAGACAGCGTAACTCCTCCTGGCCTTCTCTATACTTGTCCATCAACATTCTCAAAGCAAACATCACATCTGTGGTGCTCTTTCCTGGCATGAACCCATACTGCTGCTCGCTGATCATCACCTCTCCTCCTCTTAACCTAGCTTCTGTTACTCTTTCCCAAATCTTCATGCTGTGGCTGATTAACTTTATACCTCTGTAGTTGCTGCAGTTCTGCACATCACCCTTGTTCTTGAAAATCGGTACCAGTATGCTTCTTCTCCACTCCTCAGGCATCCTCTCACTTTCCAGGATTGTGTTAAACAATCTAGTTAAAAACTCCACTGCCATCTCTCCTAAACATCTCCATGCCTCTACAGGTATGTCATCAGGACCAACTGCCTTTCCACTCTTCATCCTTTTCAAAGCTGCCCTCACTTCCTCCTTGCTAATTCACTGAACTTCCTGATTCACTATCCACACATCATCCAGCCTTCTCTCTCTCTCTCTCATTTTCTTCATTCATCAGTCCCTCAAAGTACTCCTTCCACCTTCTCAGCACACTCTCCTCGCTTGTCAGCACATTTCCATCTCTGTCCTTCATCTTCCTGACCTGCTGCACATCCTTCCTAGCTCGGGTCCTCTGTCTAGACAATCGGTACAAGTCCTTTTCTCCTTCCTTAGTGTTTACCCGCTCATACAACTCACCATACGCCTTTTCCTTCGCCACCTCTCTCTTTGCCTTACATCACATCTCATTGTACTCCTGTCTACTTTCTTCATCTCGCCGACTATCCCACTTCTTCTTTGCCAACCTCTTCCTCTGTATACTTTGCTGTTTTTTCTCACTCCACCAAAGCAAGAGAGACAAGACTGAGATGGTTTGGACATGTGTGGAGGAGAGATGCTGGGTATATTGGGAGAAGGATGCTGAATGTGGAGCTGCCAGGGAAGAGGAGAAGAGTAAGGCCCAAGAGGAGGTTTATGGCTGTGGTGAGGGAGGACATGCAGGTGGCTGGTGTGACACAGGAAGACACAGAGGACAGGAAGAGATGGAAACTGATGATCCACTGTGGCGACCCCTAACAGGAGCAGCCAAACGTAGTAGTATTGTAGTTTAATTTATCAATTAAACGTCAAGATTCCATTAAATTGGCTTGTTAACGCACAGACTCGCTGACACGGACAGAAACAAAGAGAAACTGAGCTGACCTGCACTGAGGATGATTGTGGAGTCACATGGACGAACACCTGCAGCGAGCATTGTCCGCTGACTGACTCACCGACATTGAGAATTGCGACTCATTTGTTATTTTGGTTTAATATTTTCTATATATTGATTGTGTTCTGTTTTAAGGTTTTCCGTTTCTTGATTACATTATCTGATACACTCGTACTCATCCACTTCCGGTGTGGGAAGACGGCGGGCGGCGCAAATTTACATTTGCAGCAGCCTCACCCTGTACCGGTGTGGGAAGACGGCGGCGCGGATTCATGTTTGCGGCGGCCTCACCCAGTACCGTCCATGCAGTGTCTTTGTCCACCTCTGCGTCTTCATTTTGTCTTCATTTGACGGCTGGGAGAGCTGGCGCTGGATCGCCAGGGAGAGCTTGGCCTGCGGCGTCCTGTGGGCCCAGGGACTATGGCCTTGCCTGGAGGGGTGCCTGAAGAGGTAACACTGAGGGCGGTCTGACAGGACGCTGAAGCAGGGCAGGCTAAGCTAACTAGTAGCCCGTGCAGACCGGCAGTTCCGATAACACCGAGGGCGGTCTGGCGGCGGCCTCGCCTGGCGTTGACTGGGTTTTTAGTGTCGACGTGTGGAGCGCGGGGAGGTGTGTCAAAGGTGTCTGGCGGGGAGAGCTGGCGCTGGATGGGCCGAGGGAGCCTGGTCTGCTGTGTCCGGCGGGCCCAGGGACCACGGCCCTGCCCGGAGCTGCACCCAAAGAGGAAACACCGAGGGCAGTCTGACAGGACGCGGAAGCGGGGCAGGCTAAGCTAACTGCTAGCCCACGCAGACCGGCGGTTCCGACAGTCGTCCTGGCTGGCGTTCGTTCTCCTGGACAGTGATTTTTTTATTTTATTTTTGTTGTTTAGTTTAGATCTATGTGTTATTTTGGATCTATGTGTTCTTGTAGTTTTTGGATGTGTGTTGCACTGCTGTGGGCTGGGGGAAACCATGTTTCAGTTCATTTCATGTGCGCAAGTGCCTGAAATGAACTGACAAAGTGTGTTTCTGATTCTGATATATTTAACAAACTGCTTCCTCTTCGATGACATTCCTAACAACTAGACGCACAATGAAACTCACAAAATCTATGTATCCTCTACAGCCTGCTCATTTATTCAGGTCATGTGCTGAAGCTATAAATCAACAATATACTACATTGATAGTGACAGTCGAAACTCAGTTTATCGATATTTATAACACCCAAGTACGATTCAATGATTTCTACATCCTGTCCGTTAGCTGAAGTGTCGACAGGGTTGGACTGATGACGTCTAAAATCAGTACACGTGTTCTTGGTCTTTGTCACATTTCATTCCAAAAAGGCTTCTGGACATAATTTTAGAAAGTTAATCTATGACAGAGGCCATGGGACATTTATTGTCACTCAGCAGGCACACTACCACTGTGTCACCTGCAAACTTCCCAATGTGATGGTTTTCAACCTCACTTCCGGTCACCGGTGTACCGGGTGTGTAGGAGAGGAGAGAGGCAGCCAGGGGAGAGCCAGCTGGTGTGGAAGTCAGTCCAAAGAGAACACTAGAACGACCAAGCCGGTCATTTTGACCATTCTGGATTTTCAAAGTTTAATAACTTTGTCAAAAAAAGAAAAAGATACAGACCTGCCACTCCCAGAATTCTCCCAAATTTGCATATATTTGCATTAAAATTAGTTGGATCAATTGCACCAAAAAAAACAAATTTTTTTTATAAGATCTACCCAAAACGGGGGTGTCTGGGTAGTGTAGCTATCTATTCCGTTGCCTACCAACGCTGGGATCGCCGGTTCGAATCCCCATGTCACCTCCGGCTTGGACGGACATCCCTACAGACACAATTGGCCTAGTCTGCGGGTGGGAAGCCGGATGTGGGTATGTGTCCTGGTCGCTGCACTAGCGCCTCCTCTGGTCGGTCGGGGCACCTGTTCGGTAGGGAGGGGGAACTGGGGGGAACAGCGTGATCCTCCCACGCGCTAAGTCCCCCTGGCGAAACTCCCCACTGTCAGGTGAAAAGAAGCGGCTGGCGACTCCACATCTAGTGGAGCAGGCATGTGGTAGTCTGCAGCCCTCATCGGATCGGCAGAGGGGGGTGGAGCAGTGACCGGGACGGCTCGGAAGAGTGGGGTAATTGGGTAAAATTCCAAACGGGAGAAAAATCCATCCGTCCAAACTGCTTTTCCTACTCATGGCCGCGGGGAGGAGAAAATTCCAAATCCAAACATCCATCTGGGTACAGATGCTGCTTCAGACGCACCACGACCACCACCGAGGCTTTGCAGGATTTACAGGCGTTGGACAAGATAGTATTGTAACGTTCATGTAGACACGTTGGTCCCTGACTAACGGGTCGGACCCTTTAGTCGACTGGTTAACGTTGTCGCTTGCGGAGCGGGGGACACGGGTTCGCGTCCCGGCCATGGCGACGGTCTCACGGACTGCTCCCCGAATTCGCTACACTGGAACAGCATTAAAGTTGTTAAAATGATCATTTTGGTGTCAGTTGTTTCCTAACAGACCCACTAACGTATGTAGTGCATTAATATCTCAACTGGGTATTTATCGTGACAGAATACAGAGTTTAAAAAACGGCGGTCATTTTGACCGCCCATGGTTGTCTTAGGTGGGAGTGAAATCCCGGTCGTTCTAGTTGAGTTCTCCCTCTCTGACGTCTGTTTGGCTGGAAGTGCACGATTCCACTGACAATGTCGGTGTCCAACCCAAAACGCTCAGTAAGCTTCTGCACCAGCAGGGGGCGCTGTTGTTGTAACTTTTATTTGAGAACGGACTATGCAGCTTTATTTAGATGTCATTGTTCCACCCATCCATTATCCAAACAGCATATCCCACTCAGCGTTGCGGAAATAAATATTATTGTTTAATTCTTCTAAATAATAATATGAAGGATTTATTCTTAATTAGCTTTATTGAAGCAAACGGGCTAAAACTAAAAGTTCTGTATAATGGGACTACATTACCCATGATGCTCTTGGCAAGTAACGTAACAAAGGGGGGAAAGCAATTTCTGTGTGTGTGTGTGTGTGTGTGTGTGTGTGTGTGTGTGTGTGTGTGTGTGTACATACACACAGGGTGTTGTGATGCGTCTAGTGCAGCAGTGTGTAGTTGGAGGGAAGGTGCATGTGTTCTTCCAACCCACTTGTGTCCTTCCTGCCCTTAGCTTGCTGCCGCTGGCTAGCCTTTGTGGCGAATAGGGAAGCGTCCTAGCGTGTAAACCTTCCCTTGCCAGTACATAGCCTCTCCTTCACCAAGACTCCTGCCAGGCCTCCCCGTGGCCACACATGGTAACTGGGGTCTTGCGGCCCCAGGCTAACTTGGCAGGGGATCTCGGAGCAGCAGTGGGCCCCAGAGATATGGTGTGCAGGCCCACCCTGGTGGACACACCCTGGCACCTATCAACCACTGCCCCGCTGCCTTGTGGGTGAGTCTGGAAGACATAAGGCTAAGGGAGCTTACCCCAACAGAAAAGCAAGCTGTGGCGGCACGCTTCGAGGCGGTTTCTCCGGCAGCCCCCTGCAGTTGTGTGGAGGTGCCGGTCGTCTAGGGACCCCCCTTGCCATCTGAACCATCTCCTCTACAATCAAGTCATGTGGCGTTGGGAGAAGCGCACCCCCCATGCCACTTTAAAAACCACCTCTGCGCAGGGATCTTCTGCTATCTGAGTCCTCAAAGGACCCACAAATAGAAGAAGATGGTCATCATCGGGCACGATGGACAACCAGCAAGGGTGTGTAGGGTGTGTGTAGATAATGGTTTAGGAGATTTCTTTTACAATGTGAAGATCAGGGTTCATTTTCACTTTGTGCTAGCTGCATCTGCAGTGGGATACTAACCAAACTGTGGTCTCTGTCCTTTGAACTGTAATAACACCTCACAAACGTATCTGATGTCAAGTAAGGATAACCGCAGGAAGTTCACGAGAGAAGACTAAGAGTCATTGGAGGTAACAAGTTGTCTTTAAGTTTGTTTGGGTTTTTTTTGCTTTTTTTTTTACAAGCAACAACTACGGCTGTTCTATTAGTGAAAAGTCCTGTCTGTTTTTTTTTTTTAATACAGCCAAACAAATCAACTGTATATTCTGTGTTATGCCACATCATATTTGTTGTAATAACATACACCGGTCAGCCAAGACATTAAAACCACCTGCCTCGTATCTCTTCATGCATGCTCAATAATCCAGGTAAGAAAACCAAAGTTGAATCAGTTTATCTGGATACAACGTTTATTGACACCTGCCTAATATTGTGCAGGTCCCCCTCGTGCCACCAAAATAGCTCTGAGCCATCGAGGCATGGACTCCACCAGACCTCTGAAGGTGCCCTCTAGTATCTAGCACCCAACTGTTTAGCAGCAGATCCTTTTAAGGTAAGTTGCGAGGTGAGTCCTCCAAAGAGCGAACTTGTTCTTCCAGCGCGTCCCACAGATGCTCAGTCAGATGGAGATCTGTAGAATTTGGAGGCCAAGGCAACACCTTGAACTCTTCTTCATGTTCCTCAAACCATTCCTGAACAATTTTTGAAGTGTTGCAGGAGGCATTATTCTGCTGTAAGAGGCCACTGCCGCAGACAGTACAGATAAGACAACAGTACTCAGGGAGTACTGTTGTCTTGAAGGGGTGTATTTGGTTCTGCAACAGTGTTTAGGTAGGTGGTACGTGTCAAAGTAACAGCCACATGAATGCCTGGACCCAAGATTTCCCAGCAGAACATTGCCCAGAGCATCACACTGCCTCTACCGGCTTGCCTTCTTCCCATAGTGCATCCTGGTGCCATCTCTTCCCCAAGTAAATGACGCATACCCACACCCGGCTGTCCACATGATGTAAAAGAAAATGTGATTCATCAGACCAGGCCACCTTCTTCCATTGCTCTATGGTCCAGTTCTGACACTCACATGCCCATTGGAGGCACTTCCAGCGGTGGACAGTGGTCATCATGGGCACTCTGACTCTTCTTCAGTTATGCAGTCCCATATGCAGCAAGCTGTGATACGCTGTGTTCTGACACCTGTCTATCATAGCCAGCATTAACTTTTTCAGCAATTTGAGCTATAGTAGCTCTTCTGTGGGATCGGACCAGACGGGCTAGACTCCACTCCCCACGCACATCAGTGAGCCTTGGGCGCCCATGACCCTGTCGCCACTTCATACCTTGTCCTTCCTTGGACCAATTATGGTAGGTACTGACCACCGCATACCTGGAACACCCCAAAAGACTGCAGTTTTGGAGATGCTCTGACCCAGTCATCTAGCCATCACAATTTGGCCCTTGTCACCCAAATCCTTAAGTTTGCCCATTTTTTATGCTCAACTTCAAGAAGGATGTATTTTCTCTGCTAGCTCAAGAAGTTCAATGCCTCAGGAGCTGTTGCTTCAATTCTACACTGCAATAATCCAGTCTGAACTCTGCACATCCATCACTGTCTTGTTTGGATCGGCCACCAAAGAGGACAGGGACAGACTACAATGGACAGCTGAGTCTGCAGAGAAAATCATTGGTGCCAATCGTTGGCGCTTAGCACTGTCAAATAAATCCAACCATTTTGTAAATACTGTACTATACATTGTACGTATACTGGTACACTCTGTCATGTCCATCTACCTCAGGCATGTATGTAAGTAACCTGCTAACATCTATTTCAGCATCTATGATATATTCTCTGCACCATTGCACCGTATCACCTCTTATTTCACCTGTATAAGTCAATCCTTGTGTATATATCTGAAGATTGTTGTGCTGTAGTGTTGTTATTCGATGTTAAGTACACCGAGAGAGCCACGAAACCGGAGTCAAATTCCATGTATGTGCAAACCTACATGGCCAATAAACATGATTCTGATTCTGATTCTAAGGAACTGATGATTCACTTGCTGCCTAATATCTCCCATCCCTTGAAGGTGCCATTGTGACGAGACGGTGTTATCCACTTACCTGTCAAGTGACAGAAAGTTGAATCAGTTCATCTGGACACAACGTTTATTGACAAACATTTCTTCACTTATCTAAGTGACCTCTTCCGTCTCAACTGACTGCAGGTATCCTCACCCTTATAAACAATACAGTGGCATAATGACTGAAACAAAATGATGACAGATGTAATCTTAACCCCCCCCCCCCCCCCGGTTCATGGATGGTCGTTCCCTCTTCACATAGATGGCCTCTTTGACTCCCCGTTGAAACCAGTGTTCCTTCCCATCAAGGATGTGCACATCATCATCCTTGAAAGAGTGGCCAGTGGCCTGTAAACGGGTGTAGACTGTGGAGTCCTGGCCTGACGTGTTAGCTCTTCTGTGTTTGTGCCATCCTCTTGGTCAGCGTCTTTAGTGTCCCCAAGTCATGGCAATCCTCCTGGCACTTAACAGTGTGCACAATATTGCTCTGATTGTGCCGGGGGAACCGATCCTTGGGGTGCACCAACTTCTGGTGCAGCGTGTTTTGGGGGATACCTGCAGTCATCTGAGACTGAAGAGGTCACTTGGATGAGTGATAAAACGTTTCTCTCGTAATAAACGTCGTGTCCTGATGATCTGATTGAACTTGCGTTGATGTTCTTACCTGAATTATTGATTATGTATAAAGACATATTGAGGACATGGATTCCAGGAAAAAGGTCTCTGGTCATGTGACTTCCTGTGAGATAAATGTCTCACCTAGATGACTGAACTTGGATTGGGTCTTGGGGATCATTTTGTATTCATGTCATAGATTTGAAGGACAGAACTGATTCATTTTTTGTACCTGAATGACTTTTTTCCTCTGGTACATGTATTGACAGATTATCCATCCATCGTCCAAACCGCCCATCCTGCTGTCAGGTTCACGGGGGATGCTGGAGCCTATCCCAGCAGTCATAGGGCAGCAGGCAGGGAGACACCAGGCCAGTCCAGGGTGACACATTAATCATTAATTAATTCACAGATTCATCATTAATTAATACATATCTTAAGCCACTCTATTTACTCAGTGTCTGAGGAATTTGACCCTAAATTTATTCTGCGGTGTCTTGGATTTCACTAAAGCATTTTAACATTTTCAGAGTGTGTTGAAGACTTAGAATTAAAATGACAGACATTTGGTGAATCTGTCTTTTACCAAATAACAAAAATCATAAATGTGAAGTGAAGGTGAATCTGAGTCTCGGGTGTTTTTAGTAGAGACAATTCCTCTTGTCGACAGAAAAACACCCTCAGTTTCTTCTGCTGAGACAACGGGTAGCGGGTGGGCTTCCTCTGACTTGGAGCTGGGTGATCGGCCATGAAGACACTTTAGAAAAAGGTACGAGAGAAAGTGGCAGAGCCGGCACACCAGACTGAAATGAAATAAATGCTCAAAGTTTTATTTTGGCTGGGCTAGCGTGTTTCGGCCTTTACAGCCTTGGTCACAGCAGTACACTGCATAGCCAGGATAAATACAGTCAATGTGAAACCAGTTACGACCAATAACAAAAGTCCACTTTACTGTCTGGATGGGGGAGGTACGAAAGTGCAGAGCGCGAAATTTACAACATCATAAAGTACAAAGTCCACGATGACTGGAGATGCCAATATAGTATGGCTTTATGCATGCTCAGTAATCCGGGTAAGAAAATCACAGAAGAGCGCATCAGTTCGTGTGGACATAACATTTATGGATAGAGAGGAACGAGCGTTCCTCCCTATCAAGGATGTGCACGTCCTCATCCTTGAGAGATGTGCACATCCTTGATAGGCCTGTAGATGGTGTAGACTGTGGAGTCCTGGCCTGACACGTTCGCTCTCCTGTGTTGTGCCATTCTCTTGGCCAGCGTCTGTTTAGTTTTCCTGATGTACAAATGGCGCCATCCTCCTGGCACTTAGCAGTGTACCCTATATCGCTCTGTTTGTGCCGGGGGACCCGATCGTTGTGGTGCACCAACTTGTGGTGCAGCATGTTTTGGGGTTTTGAAAGCAACTGAGATGCGGTGTTTTGAAAATACTATAGTAAACGATCATAGTCGAAAATTGATCAATCCTGCACTATAATCACCTAAGATAAGCAGGTTATGGAGCAACATTTTGTATAAGGGGCCACAAATACAGCAAATATTGAGCTGAGAGCAGACGGCAAAACACGATAGAGGGGCCCATCAAAAATTCAGGTCACCTTTCTGTTCATTCGGTCACAGAGCCCCATTTTGCACAGGCATATCCAGATGCATGCAGATTTAGATCACCGTGATTCATAACGATATATATACTGTGTTGGCAGGCAGATTTAGAAGGAAGTTTTGAATGTGAAGTCGTCTTTAAGGCCTCGGGGCTGCACCGTATGTAGTTTCTCCTCGTTATAACAATGTGGGCTGGTTTCTGCCGGGGGGTTCACTTGTTCTACAGGAACGAAGCGTGAGGATGATGCAGAGCCACAGTTCGCTTCAGTGTTTTGCCATCACGCAATCAAGGTTTCCTGTGCGTATGACGGGTTCATGCTCAGATATCCTCGTTTTAAGCATCGTTTTGTCGGGCCAGCGTTCACTTTCCCACAGGGGCAGGTACACCACATTAGTGGAATTGCAATCGATGGACTGCGTAAACTTGAACTCAGGACCGGTGCGGGGGTGAGTTAAATGTTTGCGGTTGACAGTGTTGTTGCACTGGGCACATCTCCCACATTTGTAGTTCCCATGTAGTGAGAGAGAGAGCAGGTGGAGTGGTCAGGTTTCTGGAACGGGTGTGTTCGATGGAGAGCATCCGTCTGTGTGAGAATAGCGGGTTTGGCTCGGTGACGGTGCGGAGGACTGAGCGAAGTCTCAGGACTGTTTGTCTGATCGGATTTGATTAAAGTCACAGAGCAGAGGCCGGGCGCGCTGTCTTTACAACTCTTCTGTGATAGCAGGGCGGCTCTGGGTATAAGCTTACTCTTCTTCTTGGCCCAAATAACAACATTGGACCGGTAGGAACAAAACAGACCTGTTGGTTTTTATTTATTTAATGTGCCTTTTCCCATTGTCGGTTTTACCACATCTTTGACCATGCAAATGATTTCTTATTTCCTTGTTCTACCAAAACAATGGAGGATTATTAGAATATTACCCTGGTTATTTTCTTGTGTAGGTGTGTATTTCATATTGTCAGCACTGCTTGGCTGTCCGCCCTCCGCCCAATGACTGCTGGGATGGGCGCCAGCGTCCCCGCAACCGCGAGAACAGGATAAGCGGTTGGGATAATGGCTGGAGGGAATGGATGGATGCTTCATATCTCACATGACTAACTTTTAGCTAGAGACTCTTTCCTGGCATAGGGCCAGGATTGTGTTCAGGCACATTGTCACTGCACATTACACCCAACCCCAACCCCCCCCCCCCCATAGGTGGGGCAGAAGAGGTAACACAGTCTGGCAGAAAGTGAGCGGTGTGTCTGTGTCCTCTGTGTTTCTACCAAAGGTGAAGGCAGAACATCTCTTGACCTTCCTCTGGATGTTAACCCACCAGGTAAGGATTTGACCAGACCGCGTTATGGATCGACTACCAGATGCAGAAACCACTGTGAATCCCTTCCTACTTGTGAAGAACAGCTGCGATGAGGTGTTTTAAAATGTGAATTTGATTCTTTTACATTTCAGTGGTGGTTATGCTAAGCTAACACAGTGGTTATGCTAAACTAATGGCCGCTAATAGTTTAGTGATGCAGCTTCGAAGCCAATGAGATTAAAACCAGTGAGAATCCACGCCAGCCGATGTGGAAAGGATTGAGACAGCGATCCTCAGGCGTGAGGGGAGCAAATATTAACGTTAAAGTGTTGATGAAGGCAATTATTTTACACGTGTTTTTACATTGGACTGAAACGTGTTAGATGTTGAGTCCCTTAGTTGGGCTTTGGAAGTCTTTTTTTAATTTGTGTCTATATGAACGTGTTAAATGGTGATATCAGTGGTTCCTGACGATGTCGTGCGGGGAGAAATATAATGCAGAGGTGGAGGAATGATGAGCAGCGATAACTTTAAATATAGGAGTAATACAGATTCAGACCAGACTACAAGACAAACTAAGCTCTACTGACCAAGCAAGAGAGCAGAGACTTTAAATGTAGTTCAATAAATCAACACAACAAAGAAACAACAAGTCAAGTTCAAGGTGTCTTATTTGTCAAATGCACAACAACACAGCGTGGCGGGCATTGCTGGCAATGAGATGCTTACACATCAGTTCAACCTCAAAAAAGCTAAAGAATATGACAACAGATTAAGCTGAAACTAAAAAAAAAATCTAAAATATTACATTATAAAATTACAGTGCTGGGAAATTAAGACTAAAGCTAAAATAACTCAGACTAAAAGCGTGCTAAAATTCAAAGTATATAGAGGGCAGAGAAGAAAAACTTAAATCGAAACTGAAGTCACGCGTTAAATCTAAAGTGAGGATATGATACTTTATTGCCATTGTGTGCGCACAACGACATTTCGTTTGGTGACTCTCAGACCGGCAACACTACACAAGGTTAACGATTTAAAACGAGGTTAAAACAAGGACAAACTACAGTAGACATGGAAATGTAACAGCATGTACAGAGCTGTGTAGTGGTAGTACTACATATGGTAGTAACAGTAAGTACAGAGCTGTGTAGTGGTAGTACTACATATGGTAGTAACCGCATGTACAGAGCTGTGTAGTTGTAGTACATATGGTAGTAACAGTAGGTACAGAGGTATGTAGTTGTAGTACATATGGTAGTAACAGTAAGTACAGAGGTATGTAGTTGTAGTACATATGGTAGTAACAGTAAGTACAGAGGTATGTAGTTGTAGTACATATGGTAGTAACAGTAAGTACAGAGGTATGTAGTTGTAGTACATATGGTAGTAACAGTAAGTACAGAGCTATGTAGTTGTAGTACATATGGTAGTAACAGTAGGTACAGAGGTATGTAGTTGTAGTACATATGGTAGTAACAGTAAGTACAGAGGTATGTAGTTGTAGTACATATGGTAGTAACAGTAAGTACAGAGGTATGTAGTTGTAGTACATATGGTAGTAACAGTAAGTACAGAGGTATGTAGTTGTAGTACATATGGTAGTAACAGTAAGTACAGAGCTATGTAGTTGTAGTACATATGGTAGTAACAGTAAGTACAGAGGTATGTAGTTGTAGTACATATGGTAGTAACAGTAAGTACAGAGCTATGTAGTTGTAGTACATATGGTAGTAACAGTAAGTACAGAGGTATGTAGTTGTAGTACATATGGTAGTAACAGTAAGTACAGAGGTATGTAGTTGTAGTACATATGGTAGTAACAGTAAGTACCGAGCTATGTAGTTGTAGTACATATGGTAGTAACAGTAAGTACAGAGCTATGTAGTTGTAGTACATATGGTAGTAACAGTAAGTACAGAGCTATGTAGTTGTAGTACATATGGTAGTAACAGTAAGTACAGAGGTATGTAGTTGTACATATGGTAGTAAGAGTAAGTACAGAGGTATGTAGTTGTACTACATATGGTAGTAACCGCATGTACAGAGGTATGTAGTTGTAGTACATATGGTAGTAACAGTAAGTACAGAGGTATGTAGTTGTAGTACATATGGTAGTAACAGTAAGTACAGAGGTATGCAGTTGTAGTACATATGGTAGTAACAGTAAGTACAGAGGTATGTAGTTGTAGTACATATGGTAGTAACAGTAAGTACAGAGGTATGTAGTTGTAGTACATATGGTAGTAACAGTAAGTACAGAGCTATGTAGTTGTAGTGCATATGGTAGTAACAGTAAGTACAGAGGTATGTAGTTGTAGTACATATGGTAGTAACAGTAAGTACAGAGCTATGTAGTTGTAGTACATATGGTAGTAACAGTAAGTACAGAGGTATGTAGTTGTAGTGCATATGGTAGTAACAGTAAGTACAGAGCTATGTAGTTGTACATATGGTAGTAACAGTAAGTACAGAGCTATGTAGTTGTAGTACATATGGTAGTAACAGTAAGTACAGAGCTATGTAGTTGTAGTACATATGGTAGTAACAGTAAGTACAGAGGTATGTAGTTGTGGTACATTTGGTAGTAACAGTAAGTACAGAGCTATGTAGTTGTACTACATATGGTAGTAACAGTAAGTACAGAGGTATGTAGTTGTAGTACATATGGTAGTAACAGTAAGTACAGAGGTATGTAGTTGTAGTACACATGGTGGTAACAGTAAGTACAGAGCTATGTAGTTGTACATATGGTAGTAACAGTAAGTACAGAGCTATGTAGTTGTAGTACATATGGTAGTAACAGTAAGTACAGAGCTATGTAGTTGTAGTACATATGGTAGTAACAGTAAGTACAGAGGTATGCAGTTGTAGTACATATGGTAGTAACAGTAAGTACAGAGGTATGTAGTTGTAGTACATATGGTAGTAACAGTAAGTACAGAGCTATGTAGTTGTAGTACATATGGTAGTAACAGTAGGTACAGAGGTATGTAGTTGTAGTACATATGGTAGTAACAGTAAGTACAGAGGTATGTAGTTGTAGTACATATGGTAGTAACAGTAAGTACAGAGGTATGTAGTTGTAGTACATATGGTAGTAACAGTAAGTACAGAGGTATGTAGTTGTAGTACATATGGTAGTAACAGTAAGTACAGAGCTATGTAGTTGTAGTACATATGGTAGTAACAGTAAGTACAGAGGTATGTAGTTGTAGTACATATGGTAGTAACAGTAAGTACAGAGCTATGTAGTTGTAGTACATATGGTAGTAACAGTAAGTACAGAGGTATGTAGTTGTAGTACATATGGTAGTAACAGTAAGTACAGAGGTATGTAGTTGTAGTACATATGGTAGTAACAGTAAGTACCGAGCTATGTAGTTGTAGTACATATGGTAGTAACAGTAAGTACAGAGCTATGTAGTTGTAGTACATATGGTAGTAACAGTAAGTACAGAGCTATGTAGTTGTAGTACATATGGTAGTAACAGTAAGTACAGAGGTATGTAGTTGTACATATGGTAGTAAGAGTAAGTACAGAGGTATGTAGTTGTACTACATATGGTAGTAACCGCATGTACAGAGGTATGTAGTTGTAGTACATATGGTAGTAACAGTAAGTACAGAGGTATGTAGTTGTAGTACATATGGTAGTAACAGTAAGTACAGAGGTATGCAGTTGTAGTACATATGGTAGTAACAGTAAGTACAGAGGTATGTAGTTGTAGTACATATGGTAGTAACAGTAAGTACAGAGGTATGTAGTTGTAGTACATATGGTAGTAACAGTAAGTACAGAGCTATGTAGTTGTAGTGCATATGGTAGTAACAGTAAGTACAGAGGTATGTAGTTGTAGTACATATGGTAGTAACAGTAAGTACAGAGCTATGTAGTTGTAGTACATATGGTAGTAACAGTAAGTACAGAGGTATGTAGTTGTAGTGCATATGGTAGTAACAGTAAGTACAGAGCTATGTAGTTGTACATATGGTAGTAACAGTAAGTACAGAGCTATGTAGTTGTAGTACATATGGTAGTAACAGTAAGTACAGAGCTATGTAGTTGTAGTACATATGGTAGTAACAGTAAGTACAGAGGTATGTAGTTGTGGTACATTTGGTAGTAACAGTAAGTACAGAGCTATGTAGTTGTACTACATATGGTAGTAACAGTAAGTACAGAGGTATGTAGTTGTAGTACATATGGTAGTAACAGTAAGTACAGAGGTATGTAGTTGTAGTACACATGGTGGTAACAGTAAGTACAGAGCTATGTAGTTGTACATATGGTAGTAACAGTAAGTACAGAGCTATGTAGTTGTAGTACATATGGTAGTAACAGTAAGTACAGAGCTATGTAGTTGTAGTACATATGGTAGTAACAGTAAGTACAGAGGTATGCAGTTGTAGTACATATGGTAGTAACAGTAAGTACAGAGGTATGTAGTTGTAGTACATATGGTAGTAACAGTAAGTACAGAGGTATGCAGTTGTAGTACATATGGTAGTAACAGTAAGTACAGAGGTATGCAGTTGTAGTACATGTGGTAAATGTATCTGCATGGTACAGGAGTGATGTGCAAGAAAGTGAACAGTGCAGAACCCAGTGAAGTGTGCATTTTGAGGTGTGTGTGTGTGTGTGTGTGTGTGTGTGTGTGTGTGTGTGTGTGTGTGTGTGTGTGTGTGTGTGTGTGTGCGCATGATGGTTTAGGAGATATTCTTTTACAATGTGAAGACCAGGCTTCAGTTTTACTTTCTGCACCGGCTGCACCTGGAATGGGACACGTTGGTCTCTGTGCTGTGAAGGGTAATAACAGCTCCTCACATGCTGTCTTATCTGATGCCAGTCAAATAAGCATGACCATAAGAGGGTCAAGGTTCAGTGGAGGTAACCGGTTGTCTTAAGGCGTTTTTTTTTAAAATGTTTATTAGACAAGCAACAGCTCCAGCTGTCCTACTGGTGCAAAGTCCTGTCTGTTTCCTTATTGCAGCCCAACAACTCCACTGTATTTTCTGTGTTATACCACGGCACATTTGTTGGGATGACATATAAACACGTTTTGATCAGCAGTTTATTTGAATGTGATCTCAGCTTTGATTTCACGACTGATGTGAGGCCTTGTTGTAATCTATGAAGAATACAGGATGATGCACTGAGATGTCCACATCTTTATAATGAAACCAATATATGTCCAGTTAAATGAGAGGAACAACACTGGTGAGATCACCTCAAATTGTCCAAGTACCTCAAACCAGTGGAAAAGGTAGATAAACTGGTCCTAATTGGTACCATGTGGACTTTGGAGGTGATAAAATACGGATCAAACAACAGGTGGTTTAATAGTTAACTAATGGGTTAATCACTAACTAATTTTACACGGCGATGTCATATTAGGAATAAACGGCTTAATGAAAACACTTTAGCATTTTCAGAGTGTGTTGAAGAGTTTTTACATGAAATTCAAAAAACATTTATTTAGACGTGTTGACTGTGTTAATATATCAGACAAAACAATATACAAAACAACAGGGAAACATTTATCAAACCAAATCTGTAAATGCAGAAAAACTACACTTTACTAATTCTCCAGTACCCACTTCAATAATGGACTTTATTGATTATTATTATTATTATTATTATTATCATTATGTCATTTTAGACAGATTTTCATAACCATTGACATTCTACCTCAGCTACTGAAATGTAGATTGATAAAGTTTCCTCCAACTCGGTTTCATTTCTGAGTTTTGTGGCTTTTCTTCAGTCCACTGTCCAAGACGTGATTATTATCCTTTATCTAGTGGACACAGATAAACCAAACCACCTGATATGTGATTTGTCTTGACCTGACCACAGGTTAGACTGGTTTGATGTCATTCTGACATTTCTAGACTTGGATAACTGAAGTTAATGGGGATGTGATCAAATCTCCACAGATATCCAATACCGACCAAAGAGGATAAGCAGCACCTTTTCTCTGTGTTTCCTCTACAGATGAAGATATAAGCTCTGTTTGACTTGATCTGGACCCGATTTCACCAGGTAATACGTTGTGTTGTGTCGTCTCTTCTCACCCTGTTGGTGAGTTAAGCAGAAAGACTCAGAAGTGGTCTGACTGCTTGGATAAGTTTGACTGAAATACATTTGATCTATTGTTCATCTGCTGAATATAAAAAAAACACTACCGCCTTCCAACCCTGACATCCACTCCTTTTAACACAACCAGCTTTTAAGCAGTCCAGGTCTTGATGGGCCACAAGGCTTCAAATCCTTCTCTCTGGATGTTTCTGCTCAGTCTGTCAGATGGATACAGCAGGTGGTTCTAGAATTTTATACACTCAGTGTGTATGTGACATGTTACTAATATGAATTATGACGAGTCTAAAAATAACATCCTCTCATTGATATGATAATGTGTCCAACAAACAGCATGTTGTCTGTGTTTGTGTGAAGGTCTACACTCTACCATGGACGTGTCTGAGGAGAGAGAGGAGGGAGGTCCTACCTCTAAAACCACTCTGGCTGGGGAACATGACAGCCAGACCAAAGCCAAGAGGTGAGATGAGAATCTCTAACTGTCCGTGACCGTTCTGCATCTCAGAGCTCAGCAGTGATGTCATCATGGCATCATCGGCCAGAGTCAAAGGTCTGTTTGTGTTGTGTTGAAGCCGGGTCCATCAGGAGTCAAGTCAAGTCAAATTTATTTATAGAGCACATTTAAAAACAACCCACATTGACCAAAGTGCTACAAAGACCAGAGCAGGTAGCTACAATACAAATACAAGAAACACAACATAGACAACAAGGCACATAGTTTGTAGGCATGAATAAACAGGGAGAGACCAGACTCCCCAAAACCGAGACACCAATAATAAAGACATCCAGCCTTCTAAAAAGAAGTAAATTCAAGATAACGTTATTATATAATATTTCCATTATTGAAAAATGTAATACTGTCCTCTTAAGTACCAATAGAAGGTGGCCCTGGTGGCCCGGTGGTTAGCACTGTTGCCTCACAGCAAGAAGGTCCTGGGTTTGAACCCCGGGCCATCCCAGGTCCTTTCTGTGTGGAGTTTGCATGTTCTCCCCGTGTCTACATGGGTTTCCTCTGGGTGCTCCGGTTTCCTCCCACCATCAAGAAGACATGCATGTCAGGGTCTGTGTCCCTGAGCAAGGCAGTAGAAAGAAGCGACTGGGGACCAACTCCAGTTCTTCTTCCGATTATCTTGCTCAGGGGCACAGACAGTTGAAGTTCAAGTACTTTATTTGTCACATGCACAGAAATACAAGGTCAAACATGCAGTGAAATGAAAAGGGGCACGCCGTCTATCATTGCGTGAAGACATAGACCTAGATAAAAGACGAAAGATCAGTGCATATTACATCGATATTACAGGGACAGACTATATTACATCGTCGTCTTTATGGTAAGAACTGTGTAAGAACCTGATATCTGTGAGCGTTTTGCGATACTTCCTTTAACCTGTGACCTTAAAACGCCTTTCTGAAGTGATATAACGCCATGCATATCCACTGGAACTACACTAGGTGTTATGTACTACCCGGACTGTTATTATTGTTACACCACTACCGTGTATGGTTATTACGTCTGCCTACTGAGCCACGATTAAACCTGAGTTCTATAACCCAGTGTGGTCATTGATCCTCGACCAATACTACCCCAAGTATTACTTCACTTTCTACCGCCCAAACCATCACACATTGCACACTGTCATCTAGTGTTCAACTTGTGACAGTGTAACAACATAAACATTTTCCTATTTACATTCACATGGGAAGGGCTCCTGTAACAGCCACAAAATATAAAGATGGTAAATCAACATTTTTCCCAAGTCGACCAGTCAGGAGGTTGTCTGAGTGACTAGTTGATCTCAAGAACCCTGATTAGTTAGGCTCTACTTTTCCTGGACCTGCTAGCTTCAATAAAGACCTATGATCGTTAGTTAGGCCCACACACATCCACCAAAAAACGGATGCATGTGTAAAAGTTATCATTAACCTGTGTTATATTTGTACCATAATTTCATTTGCACCATAATGTGTCACTGCAAGTAACACGTCGCTTACTAACAACCACGATTCCCTCTCAAAAAAAGTAATTTGCCAAACTGTTACAGAACTAATCTACATATATTTAGCCGATCTATTTAATTATTTTAAGGAATTAAAAGAAATAGTCAGATCCATGGGAACATCATTATAAAAACAATCTACAGGGTAAAAAAAAACTTACATCGAAAGGTAAAAAAAAAAACTGACACAGTACTCGACTATTCTGACACATACCGAGTTAGTACGGTTTAAAAACGAGACTTGTTAAATTAAATAGTCTTCCTCTGTTTCTAGCGAGATCCACCAGGAGAGACCAGACTCCCCTGCACCCAGCTGTGTGTCCATGAAGAGTGACTCGTCTATATATCTCCCTTTTCATTTCAAAGGTGGACATGACTCCACCGAACAGAGGTCAGAACTAAACAGATGATATTAGCAGATGGTTTGGTTGTTATACTGAACAGACAGAGATAACAAGTCATGAGAAACAGAATTGGTCTGAACCTTCAGACAGTTGATTTAGTTTCTTCCCTCAAGACATCTCATCTAATAACTATTAGATGATGAGCTGAATCAGATCATCAATCACCATCTAATAATTATGAGATGGTGGTCTGATTATAATCAGGTTAGTATTTACAGTGGTGTTCACCTTGTGTTTCTACCAGGATCCATCAACACACGACACCTTTAACCGTGTGTGTGCGTGTGTGTGTGTGTGTATTGATATCTAGAGACCTAACATGGCATGATTTCTCCACAGAGACCAGCAGGAAAAGCCTGAGGTTACCAGTGGTCAGTCTGTCCAGGAGCAGCAAACAGACATGGATGCCATATTTATGGTGTGCAAATGTGCAACAACACCGTTCATATCATCTACAAGTGAAAGGAGAAACAACCATTCTGGTCTTTTGTTCCATGAGTTTAACAGGAAAGTTTAATGCCTATACTGATTCATTTGCAGCTGCTTGAGGAGAACATCATCACTTTTGTGAAGAAAGAGCTGAAGAGGTTCCAGAAGGTTCTGAGTCCAGATTACCCCGAGTGCTTAGAGCGACAGAGGGAGGAGGAGGAGCAGAGGAGCAGCGCCAGAGAGGCACTTCTGAAGATCACACTGCACTTCCTGAAGAGTATGAATCAGGAGGAGCTGGCTGACTCTCTGGAGAGCAGTAAGAGGCTCTTTATTCTAAAGCCTCAACACCGTGTAAAGGGTCAATGGAGGCAAAATGGGAGATGTAATTATTTCCAAACTCTGCTGACAATGTACATTTATCAAAGGAGGTCAGAGAGTTTCCATTTGGATGGTAAATGGAAAGAGATTAATCAATAATCTGGTTGAAGTATTGATTGCTTAATGTGGGTGGAAAGTGCTGATGACAGTGGTTCACATCAGAACAATAATACCAGAGAGAACCTCTTAAAGCCATTATCATTGTCCCCATATGCCAGTAAAGAGCTCCTAATTGGCTACATGGTTAATACAAGAGGTGGAACCACAGCCATCAAAATATTATTGCATTAGAAATGAATGCTCATTAATGAACATGTTGTTTGTGGAAATGTACTTGGATAAATCCTCCCTTTATATGAATTATATACATTTCTCGATTATTTATCGACTTGCTTGTCCATCCACAATTCATCAGCTGAATAGATAAAGAAACTATGGTGTTTGAAACATTTCTATTTCTTACACTTAGAGTAAGATCCACTCCTTGATTTCCTGGTTTATTTGTTTATTCAGAAAGTCTTGCTCCAGTGTGCCGGGGTAAACTCAAATCGGTTCTGAAGGAGAAGTTTCGGTGTTTGTTTGAGGGCGTCGCTAAACCAGGGGAGTCAACACCTCTGAATCAGATCTACACAGAGCTCTACATCACAGAGGGAGGGAGTGGAGAGGTCAATCCTGAACATGAGGTCAGACAGATTGAAACAGCATCCAGGAAACCAGCGAGACCAGAAACACTAATCAAATGTGAAGACATCTTTAAACCCTTACGCGGACAAAATAAACCAATCAGAACATTGATGACAAAAGGAGTGGCTGGCATCGGCAAAACAGTCTTAACACAGAAGTTCACCCTGGACTGGGCTGAAGACAAAACCAACCACAATATACACTTCACATTTCCTTTCACGTTCAGAGAGCTGAATGTGCTGAAAGACAAAAGGTTCAGCTTGGTGGGACTTCTTCATCACTTCTTTATTGAAACCAAAGAAGCAGGAATCTGCAGCTTTGACGAGTTCCGAGTTGTGTTCATCTTTGACGGTCTGGATGAGTGTCGACTTCCTCTGGACTTCCAGAACAATGAGAACTGGACTGATGTCACAGAGTCCACCTCACTGGACGTGCTGCTGACAAACCTCATCAAGGGGAAACTGCTTCCCTCTGCTCGCCTCTGGATAACCACACGGCCTGCAGCAGCTAATCAGATCCCCCCTGAGTGGGTTGACGTGACGACAGAGGTGAGAGGGTTCACTGAGCAACAGAAGGAGGAGTACTTCAGGAAACAATTCAGAGATGAGGAGAAGGCCAGAAGAATCATCTCACACATAAAGACCTCACGAAGCCTCCACATCATGTGTCACATCCCAGTCTTCTGTTGGATCACTGCTACAGTTCTGGATCATGTGTTGAAAACAGATGAGAGAGGAGAGATTCCCAAGACCCTGACTGAGATGTACACCCACTTCCTGGTGGTTCAGGCCATCCAGGGGAATGTGAAGTATCATGGAAAATCTAGCACAGAATCACCCTGGACTGAAGAGAGCAGGAAGATGATTGTGTCTCTGGGAAAACTGGCCTTTGAGCAACTGGAGAAAGGCAACCTGATCTTCTATGAAGCAGACCTGACAGAGTGTGGCATTGATATCAGAGCAGCCTCGCTGTACTCAGGAGTGTTCACACAGATCTTTAAAGAGGAGCGTGGGCTGTACCGGGACAAAGTCTTCTGCTTTGTCCATCTTAGCATTCAGGAGTTTCTGGCTGCTCTTTATGTCTTTTTCTCATTCGTCAACACTGGAGTCAATCTGCTGTCAGAAACACAGTCAACCTCCTGCAGGTCTACACCAGTTAAAAAAAAACCTACAAAACCACGCTTCTACAAGACAGCTGTGGACAAGGCCTTACAGAGTCCAAACGGGCACCTGGACTTGTTCCTGCGCTTCCTCCTTGGCCTCTCACTGGAGACCAATCAGAATCTCCTTAGAGGCCTGTTAAGAAATACAGGAAGTATATTACAGACCCATCAGAAAACAGTCCTGTACATCCAGTCGAAGATCAGGGAGGATCTTTCTCCAGAGAGAAGCATCAATCTCTTTCACTGTCTGAATGAACTGAATGACCATTTTCTAGAGGAAGAGATCCAACAGTACCTGACACCAGAAAGACTCTCCACAGACCAACTCTCTCCTGCTCAGTGGTCAGCTCTGGTCTTCATCTTACTGTCTTCAGAAAAGGAGCTGGATGTGTTTGACCTGAAGAAATACTCTGCTTCAGAGGAGGGTCTTCTGCGGCTGCTGCCAGTGGTCAAAGCCTCCAATAAAGCTCTGTAAGTGTGTGGATTAGTCCTTTTAAAGCAGTGTTTCCCAACCCAGTCCTCAAGGGCCCCCTATCCCGCAGATTTTCATTGTAACCCTGCATAGGTAGCCCTGCTTGTACTTACTCAACCAATCATCTCATAGCACTTAATTATGCAAGGTGTGGAACATCTGACATAGTTGATTGCTGATTGGTTGAATAACAACAAACAGGTACCTATTCAGGGATGCAGAGAAAATCTGCAGGATAGGGGGGGTCCTTGAGGACTGGGTTGGGAAACACTGTTTTAAAGGATTAACTCTTATCAAATGTTATTTTTCCCATTGATGAGAAAATATGTTTAATTACATTGGTTATTCAAACTACTATTATAATGAAAACGTGAAATCAAAAGTATTAAAGTCTTTAAAATTATGATAGAAGGATATATTTGTCTGTGTCTCCATTCAGGTTGAGTTCCTGTAATCTGTCAGAGAGAAGCTGTCAAGTGTTGTCCTCAGTTCTCAGCTCCAACTCCTCTAGTGTGAGAGAGCTGGACCTGAGTAACAATGATCTGCAGGATTCAGGAGTGAAGCTGCTCTCTGCTGGACTGGGGAGTCCACAATGTAGACTGGAAACTATCAGGTCAGTATTCCTAAACCTCTTCAACACAGGAGGACCACTTCCATCCTCAATTACATCCACTTTAATGGCAGTCAACACATCCTAACCTGGGTGGCATTTCTCGGCTTGGGGTAATTACAAACTAGTTGTAGTAACAAGCTTTGTTTCTACTTTCTAGTCCCCGTCAACCGCTTTCCATGAGTACATACAAAAGCAAAGAGGTCATGTCAGTCCATTACAAATCATTACAGGGTTGTTGTTTTTTTCTGGAGAAAAAAGTGACATTGTCTAATAGGCATACCCCATACTTACGGTGGCCAGGCTTTGAACAATATGCACGATGCGACACCCAAAACAACAAGGTCTTAGATAAATGCTATGGTAACAGTAAGAGTGCATGTTCTGCGACATCAAAGCCCCCCTTTCCAACTCAGACTCCATTACGATATACCTAATTCCCTCGTATAAATCGGTTTTCAAGTCAAGCAAACCTGAATGTAAGACTGTTAATGTGTGGGCAGATGAATCAATTGAGACACTAAGGGGGTATTTTATGTGTACAGATTGGTCCATATTCCATGCACTAGAGCTTGATGAGGCTACTGGTACTATATATGGAACAGAGCTTTCAAACTTCAGACACTAAAAAAGTTTGGGACATAACGAAATCAGTAACTAATATCAACCCTCCAGAGAAACAAATAATCTCCTTGGGTGAACAACAAAAATCAAACGAGCTGAATGACTTTTACTTGGCCTTTTATTCACAAACCTTCTCTCCTGAGTGTTCCAATGTGCTGCCGTCTGTGCCAAGACACTGATGCCACTTGCTGGCTGGAAGTGGACCCACCTAGTGTTCAGCGTCTTTTCAGTAGGGTGTGCACTCATAAGTCCACAGGCCCAGATGGACTGGCAGCTTTTTTGCTCAAAAGCTCTGCAGAGGAATTGACATCAGCATGGTGTTCCTTATTCCAACAGTCCTTAGACACTCACACTGTCCCAGCTTTGTTAGAGTCAATCATAACACCTAAAAAGCCTTGTGCCACAATGAATAATGATTTTCATCCTGCAGCCTTGAATTCAATTGCCATGAAATGTTTTGAGAAATTTGTAGCGTCCCTGCTCAAGAAGGGAGTCGAGCCAATGTTAGATACATGTCAATTTGCCTGTAAGCATGAGCGCAGCACTGAAGACACCATCCTCAGAATTTCATACTTTATCTCTAAGCACTTCGAGAACACAAAAGCCTACGCTCGAACTTGATATGTTGATTTTAGTTCAGCGTTTAATATTGTGCAACCCTACCTATATTGTGCAACCCTAGAGAAGTTGAAGGACATGAGTGTTAACACTACCCTGAATAGATGGTTTTATTCGTTTTTTAACTAGTAGGACACAGCAAGTGAAGTTCAATGGGACACTCAGAGACCAGACACAGCAGTATAGGCATCCCACAGGGTTGTATGGTATCAACTATGCTCTACACTGTACACTAAAGACTGCAGGAACGTACACCCCAATAATTAGAAAATTCGCTGATGATACTGTGATTTTGAGCCTTCCCCACAAGGACATGGACCCTTCTAAGTGTACCACAATGTTTCATATGCAAATTGCCATGACCATTAAGTAGAGTTTCAGTGGCCATGTGTACTATTCACAGAGGATTCGGGAATAGTTGCAATCACAGCATTGTAAGATGGTGACAGATGTACTCTTAGCCTCCCGCTCGGTTTAGGGATGGTGGTTCCCTCTTCACATAGATGGCCTCTTTGTCTCCCCGTTCAAACCAGCGTTCCTCCCTATCAAGGATGTGAACATCCTCATCCTCGAAAGAGTGGCCGCTGGCCTGTAGATGGGTGTAGACTGGAGTCCAAGCCTGACGTGCTAGCTCTTCTGTGTTGTGCCATCCTCTTGGCCAGCATCTGTTTGGTTTCCCCGATGTACAAGTCACGGCAATCTTCCCAGCACATAACAGCATACACGATATTGCTCCGTTTGTGCCGGGGAGCCGATCCTCGGGGTGGACCAATTTCTGGCGCAGCATGTTTTGGGGTTTGAAAGCAACCGAGACGCGAAGTTTGGAAAATACGCATCTCGATGGTGTTGTTTCCTTGTGATAACTGATCCATCGGCTGTTCTTCTTTTCCACTTCATTAATTCTTGCTCCTCTGCTGAGAAACAAGTCGCCCGAGACCTCTCAGTTTTACACGTGATCGGCTGTTTGTCATGAACGTCATGTTCTTACATGCATGCACATGGGGATTAATCATAGTCTGATCATGTAACCCGAGTCGCCAGAGAAAGTTGATGACCAACGTCATGATACCATTTAACTGAGCTCGGCTTTGTTTGGTTTAGTGAAGCTGAAACTCATTCAAGAAGCCTGATTATGTTGAACATGTTTCATGAGACAGGGCCCAGGACTCTTTTTAAACACTCCTGTAGATATCAGCAGCTAAAACTAATCAAGTGTGTGTCTGTGTGTGTTTGTTTTCAGATTGTCAGGCTGTCTGGTCACAGAGAAAGGTTGTTCTTCTCTGCTCTCAGCTCTGAGCTCCAACCCCTCACATCTGAGAGAGCTGGACCTGAGCTACAACCAGCCAGGAGACTTAGAAGGGAAGCTGCTCTCTGCTGGACTGGAGGATCCACACTGGAGACTGGACACTCTCAGGTATGGACAGGCTGGATGACACTCACTCATCATGTCTTCTAGAAGGATTTTCTCCTCCTACTCTGATGCTGGATCAGACTGGTTCTTCTGTAACAGTGGATAGGACTGATATTGGATGGAGGTTTATTAAACGGAGAATGTGATGGTGTGACTGTGTTTCTGCTCCACCCCCAGGCTGGACCATGCTGGAGAGCGCTGGTTGAAACCAGGTCTGAGGAAGTGTAAGTGTGTTTGGTTTATTCATGAAAACAAAGCAGATCACATTCAACTGTTTAGATAGAGAGTGCGTCCACACAGCAGTGTGTGACCTCCACTCATTCACATCCTACTGGGGATGAAGATGGTAGTTGATGTGATGTGCCTTCATCAAACTGGTGAAAAATTAATAGTCATTAGGTCTCATTTATCAAGGAACTTGAAAACTAATCTTTGCATAATTCATTCATACGGACATTTACACATGGAAAGTGGGATTTATCAACGTTTTCAGAAATCCAACGTGTGTAAATGCCGCAGTTCTACTTTTATGCAGAAACTTTCGCTTTTATTCATTAAAATGATCATTAATTAAATAGTCTTATTTGAACAGACTTTGTCCTCCAATATGGAAATATCAAGAAAGATGAACAAATAATGCAGATAATATTTAAGTGAGATGAGATGTTTAGAATGATTAATAGACAACTGGAAAAGCTTCTATGGTTGCTCCCATGTGTAATATTCTAGTCTTGAAAAAGATGATTTAAAGAGACAAAATACTGCAAAGTCCAAGCATAAGTAAATTGGCTGACCTCATGTTATAGAGGATTTGACAATCTTTTCAGGGACAGTAAGGTTTACAAGATGGTTGTGAGACCAGCTATGTTACATGGTTTGGAGACAGTGGCACTGACGAAAAGAGAGGAGGTGGAGCTGGAGGTGGCAGAGTTGAAGATGCTAAAATTTTCATTGGAAGGGATGGAAGAAGGACAGGATTAGGAACGAGTATATTAGAGGGACCGCTCAGGTTGGACGGTTTGGAAACAAAGCAAGAGAAGCAAGACAGATGGTTTGGACATGTGTGGAGGAGAGATGCTGGGTATACTGGGAGAAGGATGCTGAATATGGAGCTGCCAGGGAAGAGGAAAAGAGGAAGGCCAAAGAGCAGGTTTATGGATGTGGTGAGGGAGGACATGCAGGTGGCTGGCATGACACAGAAGAAGATGCAGAGGTGAGGAAGAAATGGAAACGGAAGATCCGCTGTGATGGAGTAGCCAACAGTATTGGTAGTAGTAGTAGTGGTAGATCTTTTCAGGGACAGGACAGCTTTTTTATTTTTCCCTGAGAATGACGAGTGACTTCTGAGTTGATTCTGATTCGCCAGAGCCCTGCTGTTAAAAGTACATTAAGAAAGCTATTAAGGCCATTTTAAGGCTACTATTAAAGATGTTACTAAGATTACCATTGAGACTATAATAAGACTAGTACTAAGACGGTCATAAGACTATATTAATACAGTCCATTATCTCAGAGATGGGCTGAGCAAGTCAAATCAGGAAATCTGGTTCTATTCCACCACAAGTGCTGTGTGGATTTTGGCAACCGTCACATTTCCAAAGGGCGATCAATGAGCGACCCTCCACGAGTCACATTCCGGCTGCTGTGCTAGATTCTGTTGTCCAATCACCTCCACAGTACGCCCATAATACATTTCCCTACAGGGCACAAAGCCAACTGGGCATCAAGCTGGCCCCTTTAAATCTGACCGGTTTTCCTAATGGAGTCACTGACATAGATTCCCCTTGTGCACATTAAAGCGCCGCCTGCCGACACCTTGGTCTCTGAGAAACTCTTGTGTTCTGTCTGTGGACGCCGTCTCTCACAGGAGACTCGTCTTTGTGTTTGTTCTGCTGTGTCTTATCGGGCGTTTCTGAGGAAGGGCAGTTATTTGAATTCATGATAAATAAAGTCAGTTTGTGAATGATTGGTATTCATCAAAATACGCACAAGAGTACGACGGAAACGTCATACATCTGAATATTTGATAAGTACAGCGACAGTATAATTCATAAAATCATATGAGGAAACTTCCCCATCTATGAACATATTGATAAATGAGGTCCAATCTGTGAGTAGATCAACAGAAACGAAACAGAACAGGAACATTAGGTGAACAGCCGCTGTTGTGTCGTGTCTTGTTGTCGCCATCAGATTCCTGTGAACTCACTCTGGACCCAGACACAGCAAACAGAAACCTCCTCCTGTCTGAGGACAACAGAAAGGTGACGAGGGTGATAGAGGAGCAGTCGTATCCAGATCATCCAGACAGATTTGACTGCCGGAAACAGGTTCTATGTCGACAGAGTCTGCCTGACCGCTGTTACATGGAGGTAAGCTGGAACGGAGTGGTTGATATAGGAGTGACTTACAGAGGACTACAAAGGAGAGGAAGAGGTGACGACTGTCTTCTTGGATGGAATGAAAACTCCTGGAGTCTGTACTGTTGTGGGGATGGATACACTGCCTGGCATAATAAGATTAGAAAAGACATATGTATCTCCTCCTCTGACAGAATAGGGGTGTATCTGGACTTGTGTGCTGGAACTCTGTCCTTCTACAGAGTCTCCTCTGACAAACTGACACACCTCCACACCTTCACCTCCACATTCACTGAACCTCTCTATGTTGGGTTTGGGTTTGGGAGGTTTGGGTCATGTGCCTCCTCAGTACGTCTGTGTTAGATAGAGGAGGTAGAGACGCCTCCTGTGTCCTGGAGGAACACTCACACTCCTGCCCAAAGACAACTGCTGACATGATGGATCACTCTGTACAGGATCTCTCTCTCTCACACACACACACACACACAAGTATATCTTTAATAATTTGGTAGAACCATTGACAGAAATTTCTATCAGTTCATCTGGACTCGACATTTATTGAGAGAGAAATGCTTCATCACTCCTCTAAGTGACCTCTTTAGTCTCAACTGACTGCAGGTGTCCCTCCCCCTTATAAACAATACAGTAGTATAATGATCGAAACCAACAATCATTTTCATATGCAAATTGCTGTGACCATTAATTAGAGTTTCAATGGCCATGTGTACTATTCACATAGGATTTGGGAATATTTGCAATCACAGCATTGTAAGATGGTGGCAGATGTACTCTTAGCCCCCCCCCCCCCCCCCGTTCAGGGATGGTCGTTCCCTCTTAACATAGATGGCCTCTTTGACTCCTCATTCAAACCAGCGGTCCTCCCTATCAAGGATGTGCACATCCTCATCCTCGAAAGAGTGGCCCCTGGCCTGTAGATGGGGTAGACTATGGAGTCCTGGCTTGACGTGTTAGCTCTTCTGTGTTGTGCCATCCTTTTGGCCAGCGTCTGTTAGGTTTCCCCAATGTACAAGTCACGGCAATCCTCCTGGCACTTAACAGCGTACACCATATTGCTCAGTTTGTGCCAGGGGACCCGATCCTTGGGGTGGACCAACTTCTGATGCAGTGTGTTTTGGGGTTTGAAAGCAACTGAGATGCGGTGTTTGGAAAATACACGTCTCAACTGTTCCGACACGCCCGCCACATTCGGAATCACCACTGGTTTATGCTTAGGCAGCTGTTGTCCTTCTCCTCTCTTCGATTGGCTGGTGCACTGTTTGGGCGTCTTCCTGCTTTGACAAATGCCCAGTTAGGATAACCACACCTAAGCGGGGCCTGTTTAATGTGGGATTTCTCCCCTTCCCCGGCTGCTGTGTCGGTGGGGACGTTGTCAGCTCGGTGGTCCAGCGTCCTGGTGACTCCTAGTTTGTGCTCCAGTGGACGATGAGAGTCAAACCTTTAGTAGTGATCATTATGTGTGGGTTTACAGTAAACATAAACAATCAAATGTCCCCATCACCAATTGCAATTTCACAGTGTAAGAAGGCCAACCTGTACATTTTCACATCCTCCCTGTGAACTTGATGTGGTTGTCCACAGAGTTAATGTGGTCGGTCAAATGTGCTACATCCTGAGATTTAATTTTAACCCCAAGTGCCATCCACAAATCTGGCTAGGTAGTGTCCCTGAATAGGACATCAGAGGAACCCGTAGCACACCTGTGCTTCTGCCTATAGTACTGCCCCCTGTATGTGAAGTACATGAACTGAAGACACAGCTTCAGCAGCAGACACACTTGGTCAGTGTTAAGGGTGGTCCTATTGCTAAGGGTGGGGTCGTTTTGTAATTTCATACGGACCACTGCTTCATCAACAGGAACGCACGAAGGGAGACGTGACATCATAAGACATAACTTCAATAATGTGGTAAAAACCAAGTTATTAAAGTTATGTTTTAATCCATGTAAAAAAGTTTGGGGTGACTGTTAGAATAGAATCATTTGATTTTTCTGAAGATAAAATAACCTTTATTCCTCCCCGAAGGGAAATTCAGGGAGATGTAATAAAGCAGTGGTACTCACTCATTTTCGTAGGAGAGCCATTTATGAGTAAGACCATTCCTCAGAGAGCCACAGAGCTTGCAAAACATTTCCCAAATACAAAGCTACTACACACATAGGCTATACGTCTACCCATGATCCCACGCTGTTACATAGCCTACGTTCTTTGGCGTATCTTCAGTATGCTGCCACCTGCTGGATAATCGTTTCAGTGTGCTAAAACAGGACACAAAAGGAACCTATAGAGGTAAGTTATAGCTATGTTCTTACTGTTAGCAGTGGCTCTATATGAGGTGCAAAACAAGGTCTCACGAGCCGCATGGGGCTCGCGAGCCGCGTAAAGAGTTAACACCGTAATAAAGGAGCATCATAATAATAAATAGTTTATAATATTTTCATTTGGATCTCATCACTCCAACATAAACATCTACGGTTATTTCTACGATTACGCAGAAAAGCTGTAAAGATTATAAAATGAGTATTACAAAATGTAAAGTGAATATTGTATTTTCTAGTTTCAAACAGTCGGTAAGAATTTTCGGTATCCACACGTGCACAGTGTGCGGATATTCTCCTGTAACGAGTTTTCATTTGATCTGGTCGATCATTTGTCCTTTTACAAGTTTTAAATCATGTTACACAATGTCTATATCCTGTTCTGTGTGTATTTAAAGCTGATTATGTCATAGCTGAAGATACGCCGAGTCTGTCAAGTTCATAAAACTAAGAGAAAACTCTTGTCAGTCATTGTTTGCACAAAACACAGAGATGAGGGAATTTGTAGCATTGTTTTTCCTTCCGCTTTAACTTTTTTAACGTTGAACTAAATCAGAATGTCTCCACATATGCTGCACATAAAGAATTAATGGGAACTATTTAAGCATCTCAGGGTGATTTTTAAAGTGGATGTAACTTTATGAGCGAATGTTCTGCTTCGTGGTTCTCGGAGAGCTTCCTGAACCCGCCTGAACTGACAACGCAGTTTGGACTCGGGAAGGATTAAAACAAAGGTGTTGACTGATGAGAAAAAGGGAACAAATCTCTCTGAGCGAGGCCCTCCGTGTAATTAAAATGTCTTTATTGGAACTTGGACATATCCAAAAAGGACCTAAAAATGCCCACGCGCAGCGGCTCGGGCCTTCTTCAGGACACAGTGACACAAAACAGGGGTGGATGGTTTCTGTGCAGGCACAGAGCACAGGTGGGAGTTGCTTGATTGGATCTGAAGAAGCAGCCAATCGCTAAGCCCCGCCCCTCACACGATCCTAGAGAGCAGTCACGTGCCAAACACAGTTCTTTGTAAAAAGAAGACGAAAACACAGATTAAGTGCACACACACACACCCACAACTATAGCACAATAAAGGTACATGTCCACAGTGACTCGGAAAGACGGTAGACTGTAAATTAGACATTTTTATAAAAAGGGCCTATAGTCTATCTCCTCGTTCAAACCGGGATATTCCATCGCCTTAAAATTCCAGATCCAAAAAGTTTCCTGCTGCAGCAGCTTTTTCAGTCTACACCCCCCCCCCCACGTACAGGTTTCTTTCTCATCTCAATACCCTGGACTCTTAAGGAGGGCCTTGGTCAGAGAGATTTGTTCTCTTTTTCTCATCTGAAACTACTAACCTTGGACCCAAAGAGCGCCCAACAAAAGCATATTACGTAACTACAGAGAGGACCGAGCACGCCACTGACTCCAAACCCCCGCAAAGGTGTTGACTGGTTTAAACTGCATTTAAACCTCAGAAGTTTAGACATTCGCGTTCAAGGCCTGCTGTGTAAAGGACGGGCCCCGTCCCATTACTTTCCCTTAAACCCTCAACCTCCTTTCAGAGTGCCCCCCCCCCCCATTGAAACGAAGCTACGAGGGGTCGGGGGGGGGACTAACTATGAAATGGGACGCCGCTCGTTTACGTCATCAGTAACCAGGGAAATGTGGTGAGACCACGTGATCACCAGGGTTACCCGTTTTTAGTCGAACCGCTGTAGCTGGTTAGCACCGCTAGCTAGGTTCTGTTGACATCACATGTCTGATGTAGCGTCTTTTACCATCCATCCATTATCTTAACCGCTTATCCTGCTCTCAGGGCCGCGGGGATGCTGGAGCCTATCCCAGCAGTCAATGGGCGGCAGGTGGGGAGACACCCTGGATAGGCCACCAGGCGTGTGTGCGCGCGCGCGCGCGCGCACACACACACACACACACACACACACACACACACACACACACACACACACACACACACACACACACATTCATTCATTTCTAGGGACAATTTAGTACAGCCAATTCACCTGACCCACATGTCATATGTCTTTGGACTGTGGGAGGAAACCGGAGCCCCCGCAGGAAACCCACGCAGACACAGGGAGAACTTGCAAACTCCACACAGAGGATGACCCAGGACGACCCACCAGGGTTGGACTACCCCGGGGCTCGAACCCAGGACCTTCTTGCTGTGAGGCGACTGCGCTAACCACTGCGCCACCGTGCCGCCTAGAACAACTTTTACCTCACTGATATTCTCCTCTACATGCAGTGATTAAAGTGGGCCGGAGCTCCCCGGATCCCGACACCGGCACTTCCCCTCCTCCTCCTCCCCCAAGTCAACCGGAGCTGAGATCCGGCAGCACTCTGTAGACAGGAGTAATTTCAACCTTTTTGTCACAGTAAAATTTAAAACAAAAAACATGATGCAGCCAATTCACAAGCATTACAAAGTAAATCGCAAATAAAGTCGTTCTTCTATTTTTATTATACTTTACTTTTTCTAAAAGTTTGAATGATATCGCGTCCTCACGTGACCCGCACCTGCCTGCTGTGTGGCTTCACCAGACATGACGTCAGAAGAGGCTGGCTTCACACTCACGGGTCAGGGTCAGTTCACCGCACCAGGCAGACAAGACTCGAGAGAGCGTCAACCTGCTACCTGCACTATTATCTTGGATTGGGGGGCATAAAGAGTGAGTATCTTCAGTGTATTTCCAATAGTATTTCCAATAGTTTTGTCTAGCTCTGCTGTGGTTTTCATTTAAGCAACTAACGTTAGCGAACGTAACGTTAGCTAGCTAGCTAACTAGCTATCTTCCACCCGGTAACGTTGCTAGCTACTAGTTGCTGACGTTGCTGGCTAGTTGTTTGAATGCTGCTAGGCAAGCTAACTATCGGTAGCGTCCGGTAACGTTACCGGTAGCTAGCTAGTTATGTTTGTCCAACCTTAGCTCTGGCCATGCAATATTTTCATTCAAATAACTAACTAGCTAGCAAACGTTAGCTACCGGTAGCTATTATTAGCTTGTTTCAGCATTCAGTTTTTATTGCTGAAAAACTGGTTTGTTTTATATTATGATTGGAATTGGAACATTAAATGTTGTGATGACTATTAGTAAATTCATGAAGTCTGTTCAGTGGCACTTTCAACTAATATAAAAGAGTGATTAAAATGCATTTCAATTTTTAAATTGAAAATGTAGCCAGTGATTTTTTGAGTATGTAGTGTGTGTGTGTGTGTGCATGTTCTCGTAGGGTTAATTTCCTGATTTGAGACGCAGTATTGGGGCCGACTATCACTCCCGCACTTTTGCCCACCTCTCTAATACAGAGATCCCCCACTTACCAAATCCCACTTTAACCCCTGTCTACATGGACAGCTTGGCAGGAAGCAATGTTGATTTAATCAACTTGATCATTTTACTGGGTATAGATCATATTCACATTTGGAAATGGAAGTGGGTCAAACCTAATTTAACTAATTTTTTTTAAATAACTTGTCTTTCTTAAACCCATGAAAAGTGTTAAGAACATGAACAAAAAGAACAGGAAAATATACGAATGCACGTCTCGATGCCCTTCATTAGTTTGGCTGAAATTAGCCAAACTACTATTCTTACTCCATATATATTATTACTCCTTCATTTTTCCTTCTTATTCCGCCTGTTTTTTCTCTCCGCCCGCACAAAACAAGATAGAACAACAGTTTCAACTTCACAAACTAAATCACACTAATACCTCTGGAGCTATGACGGAGTAAACAAGTTTATAGGAATTGGTGAAATTACAGTTAAAAAAAACTTGAAAAAGGCCCATCTACCCCAATGGGGGCATTACATCAACTTCATCCAAATCAAACATACAACATACCAGACTGAGCAGCATGACCAGCTGATCATGACATACCTGTATAAATATAGATATATACATACAAGTTGGACCCTGTATATATACATACATACTACAAACCCTGTGGACCCACCACCCGCGGGGTGAGCATTGGGGTAGGGTATAATGCAGGCCAGCCGGCAGGCAAAGGCGGACACCATGTTCGAACACCATGTTCGAACATAAGGTAGTTCATAAGTGTACTTGGTACCAGAACACCTTAGGCTGAAGATCGATGGTAGACTTTGTGTTCGTGTCATCAGATCTGCAGCCATATGTTTTGGACACTCGGGTGAAGAGCA
>NC_079213.1:8639808-8674471 GCF_029633865.1 Lampris incognitus
TCACATGGCGTTCTTTTGGGGGGGTTTTTTGCGTGTTGTGTCGTGTCACATTGTATGGTGTTGTGTTGCCTTCTGTTGTGTTTTTTCACATTCTGTTGTGTTGTACTGGGTTGCGTTGTGATTCAGAGTCAAAGAAAGGTTTCTTCGTCTCATGTTCTGTGTACAAGTTCAGTGAGCAGTGAACTGCTTTTGTCTGGCAAACTGTGAACTGTGCAACAAGAAGAAGAAGAAGAAGAAGTGGAACCGCAAGTAGCCGGGAATAAAATGTAAATGTTGAAAATGTAAGTTACAAATCTGGGAGGACACAGAAGGTATACTCTGACACTATATATCTATTTACAAATATGCAAGTGTCATGTTGTGTTGTGTGGTTTTGTTGTGTTATGTTGCATTGCATTGTACTGTGTTGTGTGGTTTTATGTTGTGCTATGTTGCGTTGCATTGTACTGTGTTGTGTGGTTTTATGTTGTCATGTTGCATTGCATTGTACTGTGTTGTGTGGTTTTATGTTGTGCTATGTTGTGTTGCATTGTACTGTGTTGTGTGGTTTTATGTTGTCATGTTGCATTGCATTGTACTGTGTTGTGTGGTTTTATGTTGTGTTATGTTGCATTGCATTGCACTGTGTTGTGTGGTTTTATGTTGTGTTATGTTGCATTGCATTGTACTGTGTTGTGTGGTTTTATGTTGTCATGTTGCATTGCATTGTACTGTGTTGTGTGGTTTTATGTTGTGTTATGTTGCATTGCATTGTACTGTGTTGTGTGGTTTTATGTTGTGCTATGTTGTGTTGCATTGTACTGTGTTGTGTGGTTTTATGTTGTGCTATGTTGTGTTGCATTGTACTGTGTTGTGTGGTTTTATGTTGTGCTATGTTGCATTGCATTGTACTGTGTTGTGTGGTTTTATGTTGTGTTGCATTGTACTATGTTGTGTGATTTTATGTTGTGTTATGTTGCATTGCATTGTACTGTGTTGTGTGTTTTTATGTGGTCATCTTGCATTGCATTGTACTGTCATGTTGCATTGCACTGTGTTGTGTTATGTTGCATTGCACTGTTGTGTTGTCATGTTGCACTGCACTGTGTTGTGTTGTGTCATGTTGCATTGTACTGTGTTGTGTGGTTTTATGTTGTGTTATGTTGCATTGCATTGTACTGTGTTGTGTGGTTTTATGTTGTGTTGCATTGTACTATGTTGTGTGGTTTTATGTTGTGTTATGTTGCATTGCATTGTACTGTCATGTTACATTGCACTGTGTTGTGTTATGTTGCATTGCACTGTTGTGTTGTCATGTTGCACTGCACTGTGTTGTGTTGTGTCATGTTGCATTGTACTGTGTTGTGTGGTTTTATGTTGTGTTATGTTGCATTGCATTGTACTGTGTTGTGTAGTTTTATGTTGTCATGTTGCATTGCATTGTACCGTGTTGTGTTTTTATGTTGTCATCTTGCATTGCATTGTACTGTCTGTTGCATTGCACTGTGTTGTGTTGTGTTATGTTGCATTGCACTGTTGTGTTGTCATGTTGCACCGCACTGTGTTGTGTTGTGTCATGTTGCATTGTACTGTGTTGTGTGGTTTTATGTTGTGTCGTGCTGCATTGCATTTTACCGTGTTGTGTTGTGTCATGTTGCATTGCATTGTGTTGCGTTTTGTTGTTGTCACATTGTGTTGCATTGTGTTGTGTTGTGTTGTGTTGTGTTACCTTGTCTTCGCTGACACACTTGTCCCTCAGCCACTGGTAGAGGATCTCGTCTTTGAACGCTCCCGTGCTTCCCACCACGCTCTGCTGGATGTTAGCGATGGTGGTGGCGTCCTTCACAATCTCTATCATCCCTGCAGACACACACACACACACACACACACACACACACACACACACACACACACCATCACAGAAATGGTTGCATGACATGAGCGGGTTCAACACACCCACATACACACACCACCACACTCTTTATACCCTCTCTTCTGATGCAGTTTCAGTACTTATAATGTCCCTCGCTTCCGGAAAGGGAAAGCAACACACCCAACACTTTCTTTCCCCCTGTTGTGTTTCTGCAACAATTCTGTGGCAATGAATAGTTTCTATGTCTTATTGTTGCATCGCCTAGAAAAGACAGATAAGTGCCCTCACTGATGACCGTGACTGTGGCGAACGCCTCAAAATAGACCCAAGACCCTCTCATGAGACAGCAGCGCTAGCCAACAGTGTACCGCCCTGTGTGTGCGTGTGTGTGCGTGTGTGTGCGTTGTGTGTTCTGACCTATTCGGTTTCCAGTGGAGATGCAGCCGTAGGGCAGTAGAGAGAGGTCCAGGGACTCGATCTCCCAGATAGACTCCATAATAAGCAGGATCTGATGGAAAACACGGGCTTGCATTAGTCCCGCAGCACATGACGGGACATTGAGAACGAGACAAGAGTCTCCAGAAAGGACAAGACTCTGGGGAAACTACGCAATGTCTTTTACGTTGTCCCCATAAAAAAAAGTTTGTCTTTTTTGTTGTTGTCATCTCTGCACCGAGTGTTGGCATATGGCCTCACATAGTATACTCGAATCGGTCTGCTGATGCAGTAGGTATGCAGACAGACAGGAAGTTTTTTTTACTTTCCCCCCCTTTACTCCCCAGTTACCCCACTCTTCTGAGCCGTCCCGGTCGCTGCTCCACCCCCTCTGCGAGTCCGGGGAGGGCTGCAGACCACCACATGCCTCCTCCCATACATGTGGAGTCACCAGCCCCGACAGTGAGGAGTTTCACCAGGGGGACGTAGCGCGTGGGAGGATCACGCTATTCCCCCCATTTCCCCCTCCCCCCCGAACAGGTGCCCCAACCGACCAGAGGAGGCGCTAGTGCAGCGACCAGGACACATACCCACATCCGGCTTCCCACCCTCAGACACTGCCAATTGGGTCTGTAGGGACGCCCGACCAAGCCGGAGGTCACACGGGGATTCGAACCGGCCCAGACCGGTAGTTTCTTACCTGCAGGATGAGCATATCCTGTCTGAGGTCGTCTCCGTCTTTAAAGATTATCCCGATCGGGTCTTTGGAGAGAGTTGTGGGATCAGCCCTTTTAAACTGCAACCACAGTGGCTTCTTCTTGGAAGCCATCACTTTACACTGCTCAATCTATGCACACACACACACAAATGAAGAGACAGGTGATCAGACATACAGCGAGCATGTGTGAGCATGTGTCAGTGCAGGTGCACATGTGCATGACTGTCTTTGCATCGGATTTCCATGTGTAAGTAAGTGTACGCACATCTGTGTTGATGCGTCTTCCTGCCGCAGTGCTAGCTTTCACATGATCAGAGTCCGCCTGTCTGGATATTAAGCAGCTAGCCTTGACAGCGAGAGCAGACCTTACCTTCGCATCCATGAAATCAGCATTGAAACGGATTTTTGGTGAAAACTGTTGCACCAACTCCTGCGGGAATTCAGATTGAGCGCCTTTTTCACCGAGCAAAGTGGCAATGTGCGATCTCAGATCAGCCACGATATGGCGCTAGTGAAAGGCACAACTCCTTCAGACAAGTACGGGAGAAGAACAGCAGACAGCCCTTTGCTACTGAGCGAAGCACCCCTTAAGAAGGCCGGGGTAGTCCTTGATATTGAAAACGACAAAGCAGTGATGTTCAATCAACCAGTCACACTTGAACCGCCTCCCTCAGGACATTATTGTGCCAACATTCAAGACAGAGAGTGGAAAGACAGGGTGGTTGAAAGTGAAATGGGCAATAAAATTCTAGCAGTTACAGAAAATATGACCAAAGAGGAAAGTCACAAAGTCCTGCAAAAGAAGTTTGAGTAGCTGTTGAGGAGCTCAAGTAACAAAGATGGTGAGAGGGTGTCCGGGTGGCATGGCAAGTCTATTCCATTGCCTACCAACACGGGATCGGCGGTTCAAACCTCAGTGTTACCTCCGGCTTGGTTGGGCGTCCCTACAGACACAATTGGCCGTGTCTGCGGGTGGGAAGCCAGACGTGGGACGCCTCCTCTGGTCGGTTGAGGCACTTGTTCAGGGGGAGGGGAACTGGGGGAATAGCGTGACCCTCCCACGCGCTACGTCCCCCTGGTGAAGCTCCTCACTGTCAGGTGAAAAGAAGCGGCTGGCAGTGAGCAGCTGTGACACTTGCCAGAAATACAACAGACCTCAGCCCAAGCCCACAGTTGGTCTGCCCCTGGCATGAACTAGGGCCTAGCTTATGATGCCCCCACATAATTTACCATTTAACACGTTTCAGTGCTAGCAGCATTCTTAACACAAATCGTCAGAAATTGTGAAACACTTCATTCATCACTGGATAAGTGTCCATGGAGCGCTACAGAGACTGTACAGTGACAATCGTAAAAGTTGTGCATATCGTTTCTATTGGCATGGGATTGTATTTAATTTGCCTTCGATATCCACCACTCATTCTGCAGGGCACACAAGTTTGACTGCACCTCTCTCCTGGATGCTTGCCATTGTTGCCGGAGTCAGCTGATGTAGGATTGTTGAGGGCAGCACTGTGTGCTTTGTGCATGCCTTTGAGTATGGTAGTTATTGCGCCTGTGTTGTCACTGAACCAGTCCTGGTGCTTTCTGCTCTTGTAACCGATGGACTGGGATGCTGCCTCGTAGAGTCTGGAGCTCACGGAAGACCATTTCCTATCAATGGAATAATCTGTGCTCAAGAGAAGCTCAATGTCTTCCAGGTTTTCAGCCAGACAGAGGCGGAGATTGTTCTGGACCTCAGCCTTTTCTAGCCGGGTACAGTCAAGCCTCTTCTTTCCTGACCTCTGAAGACAAACAGCAGGGCGTACCTCCACCTGGAGTCTGGTCATGATGAGCCGGTGATCTGTCCAGCACTCAGCACCTCTCATTGCACGAGTGAGTGAGACATCTTTTATATCAGTGCGTCTCACAACGATTCAGTCCAACAGGTGCCATTTTTTGGAGCGTGGGTGCATCCAGGATGTTTTGTGCTTATTTTTTAATTGGAAGAGGGTGTTTGTGATGGTCAAGCCATGCTCAGCACAGAGGCTTAGCAGGCGCAGTCCATTAGCATTGACTTTCCCAATGCAATGCCCACCAATGACACCACTCCACACCTTGTTGTCTTTTCCCACTCTGGCATTGAAATCGCCCAGCAAAAAGATCTTGTCCTCCTTGGGTATATGACGGAGAGCCTCATCTAGTGACTGGTAGAAGCGGTCCTTTACGTCCTCCTCTGGTGGTAGCGTTGGTGCATAGGCACCTAGGAGGGTGGCATAGCGTTTCTTGGCCAGAGGGATCCTGAGCGACGTGAGCCTTTCACTTATGCCAATCGGTGTTTCAGTGAGTCTTGGTAGGAGGCTGTTTTTTATTGCAAATCCCACACCATGCTGATGTTGTCCTCCTGCAGGGTATCCCTTCCAGAAGAAGGTGTAGGTGTCCTCCTTCAGGGAGCCTTCATCCAGGAACCTGGTTTCGCCGAGTGCAGCAATGTCAACATTGTAGCGGTTGAGTTCCGCTGCAATGAGTGCAGTCCTTCGCTGAGGTCTTTCGGCGTTAACGTCCAGCAGAGTTCTTATGTTCCATGTTGCCGGTTTAAAAGGGATTATTTTCTTTTGTTTATTTCGACCGCAGAGTGGAATGCCCCAATAGGTGCGGTAGCCTATCCAGGATGTTTTGAGTGGGCAATGTTTAGGCCACCTTTTCTAGGTCCCTCCCCAGTTGGGGTGAGCAGTGTGGCTCCTAAAGAGGGCTGCTCAGTCACACAGGGGTCTGCCGAGAGCAGCTGCCACTCAAACCCAGCTGCTGGCGACCATGAATAGCCCTGTGCTGCTGGCGTGCAGAGGTCTGATTAGGAGCTTCCAGTGCATTCATACCTGCTCCCGTCACCAGACACCCCATCGCTGCCAGAATTTGATCCATATTCTGGTTGCTGGTCTCACTGGGGCAGAGGCGGATACCTACGCAAAGAGATTATTTAGAGTGCCATTGGGGGTATGCATGTCCCAGCAGCACTTCTTCACTGTGAGAGGGTGGGATCCGGTGGCAAGGAGAACCCAAGACGACCAGCACTCTTCCACAGCTGTAGGAGGCTGCCGGAGCTCCAGTCTGTCGCAGGACCGCCTATCGTGCGCCGCCGTGCACGTTGCTTTTCTCTCAGGGTGTGCTCCCCTAGCCTTTGTCGTCCTAGCCTTACCCACAAGGCAGAGGGACAGTAGTTGGTCAATGCCAGGGCGTGTCCACTTCACGTGGGCATGCGCATTAGACCTCTGGGGACCACTGTAGCCCTGAGATCCCCTACAGTTTAGCCAGGGACCGCAAGGTACCCAGTTACCGTGTGTGGCCACGAGGAGGCACTGCAGGAGTCTTGGTGGTAGAGAGGCTATGTACCGGCAGGGGAGACTTACGCACTCAGCTCCTTTTTTCGCCCCCCCAAAGAGGGCTAGCCGGCGACAGTAGCTGAAAGCAGAAAGTAGCAAGCAGAAGCAGCATGTAGCATGCACTAACTACAAGCACTACTACCCCAGTACTACTGCACTGACGCATCACACACACACATTCACACCTAGGGTCAATTTAGTATGGCTGATTCACCTGACCTACATGTCAGGTAGGACTGTGGGATGGAACCAGAAAATCCAAAAATTGGGGAAAAAAATGACTCTCTCAACTTAGTCGTTGACAGTGATGCATCAGTCAACCTCCTAGATGGAGCCTCCCAAGATGGACACCTCATCATGCTAAAGGGACAGGAAGGAAAATTCTCCCCCATCTACTGGCAGTCACAAAGGATCAGAAGAGTTGTACATAGTGAACTTGCTGGAGAAACACTGGCTCTTGCTGGTGGAATTGACCTTTCCCAAAGTCCCGCCCCCCTTAGTTACTGTTGCTATGCCCGTCAAGCATTTCAGAACTATCCAGGAAGTAGCCGGAAAACACCAAAACATGAAGGAAGAAATCAGCGCATTGTGTGGGTAAAAGTAGCAGTAATAATACGTTAGCTGTATTAGCTATCAATAATAGCTAGTAGCTAGCTTAGCTTGAAGCAGACAGGTATTTGTGTTGATTCTGGATGGATTAAGCTGGCCATGGGGTCTGCTATACTGCCAAATCTATTGCCGACCTGGTGCTTCTTGCGTTCTGGGTTTCGGGAAGGGAAAGAAAATGACACCCCCTCCAAACTTTTCAGATATCTAGTGTCCAATTTGCAGATCCCATAGGCACACCGTTTCAGCAATTTGCTGTGTGTTTGAAAGCTTGACGGACCGTTGCTACGGTAGGATTGGACAAGCACCATTCTGGGGCGGTACTTTGCGAAAGGTCAATTGGCAATGCCGTGTTCCTGACAACACTGTTCTCTGAGCTGACCACAGGTGAGGTTGATGGACTTGCTGCCCATAACGTGCATCACTGACCACTACTCACTCGCTGGTTGATGCAATCAAATCCACAAAATTCATCGCTGAGAAAGGACTACATGTGGAGATGAGCAGCATCAAGGAGCTGATCCGAGTTCAGAGGAGCCAACTTGTTCTCGGGTCAGCTACTGAAGGCGCATCGGCACCTGTGCTTCTAAAGGCACTCCATGATGGCACATGGCTTTTGATATAAAACATCCTGACTACAAAAGACATTTTTTATTTAACCCATTTCTCAGACAGGTTTTGCTTTTGATTTGTTTGGTTTTTTTTTATTTTTTTTTATATATAAAAAAGAGAGGGTGATTGTCAAGTGTACCCTTTGGTGTTGCGCCTATGTGATCGTACTCATGGTACTTCTGTCCTATTGTGTCAGGGTAATACACGCGACGCGTGCACACTTCTTCTTTTTGGTTCGAGGCAATGGAGGCTCTGTTGTAGAGACAGTAAAGTATTAAATTCAAAGATCGCTTCCTGGTCTTAAATACGAGTTACCGTGTATTTGTGTGTGTGTTTATTTTTTTCTTTCTCCCCAACTGTACCTGGTCAATCGCCCCACTCTTCCGAGCCGTCCCGGTCTCTGCTCCACCCCCTCTGCCGATCCGGGGAGGGCTGCAGACTACCACATGCCTCCTCCGATACACGTGGAGTCACCAGCCACTTCTTTTCACCTGACAGTGAGGAGTTTCACCAGGGGGACGTAGCGCGTGGGAGGATCACGTTATTCCCCCCAGTTCCCCACCTCCCCGAACAGGCGTCCCGACCGACCAGAGGAGGCGCTAGTGCAGCGACCAGGACACATACCCACATCTGGCTTGCCACCCGCAGGCACAGCCAATTGTGTCTGTAGGGACGCCCGACCAAGCCGAACCGGCGATCCCCGTGTTGGTAGGCAACGGAATAGACCGCTAACCTACCCAGACGCCCTAGTGTGTGTTTGTATGTGTGTGCTTCCACCTCACCAGCAAGGCTCCTGCTCGCAGGCCAGGATCATACGGGACCCTGAAACTCTCCGGCAGACCAGACTGCAACGTCTCCAACTTCTGACGCAACTGGAACACCACTAAGATGTGCACACAAACACACGTTCACAAATGACTGTGTGCCACAAGAGTTCTTGCAGCAGGAGTTCTGCAGATATTTTGAACAGCATCCTCTAACCCGGCCTGTGTTGGTGCCTTCATTCTCACCTTGTGCCGACACGTCATACTTGTCGGCGGACATTGTTTTAATCTCCCGAGTGACTTTCTGCAGAGCCTCTGTGGTCTCCACCTGGGGAGCAGCAGAATGATGGTGATGACACTTTTTTCTTTTCTTTTTTTTAATGCAAACCTCAGTTTGTATTTGGCTTGGTTCATTTGCACCTGTAGTACCGTGTAGCACTTTGAAATATGCTAATGAAAAGTGCAGTACAACAATACACAGACTTACATACTCTCAGAATAAAGCAGACTTGGTTCTTGTTCATGAATGACAAGGAGGTATGCCCTAATGCTAATGCTACTTTTAAATACAATGCTACTCATAAGTGCAATAGCTAATGCTAATGCTACTAATGCAACTAATAAATACAAGTACAATAAAATAAAGATTGTTATATCATGTTTTATTATTGTCATTATTACCAGTACCAGCCTCTTTTTTTACATCATCTTTGATGGAAGCTTGTTTTCATTTTGTTGGGGGGGAGGCACCCCCCCCCTTTCTCCCAAATTGCACCTGACCAATTACCCCACTCTTCTGAGCTGTCCCAGTCACTACTCCACCCCCCCTGCCGACCCAGGGAGGGCTGCAGACTACCACATGCCTCCTCCGACACATGTGGAGTCGCCAGCCGCTTCTTTTCACCTGACAGTGAGGAGTTTCACCAGGGGGACGCAGCGGGTGGGAGGATCACGATATTCCCCCCAGTTCCCCCTCCCCCCTGAACAGGCGCCCCGACCGACCAGAGGAGGCGCTACTGCAGTGACTAGGCCACATACCCACATCCGGCTTCCCACCCACAGACACGGCCAATTGGGTCTGTAGGGACGCCCGACCAAGCCGGAGGTCACACGGGGATTCGAACCGCCGATCCCCGTGTTGGTAGGCACAACACACACGACCTTGTTTTCATCCCTAAAGTTCATTAACCTCAGTTTGAACTGTACATCACAGAGAGCTGCCGACCTGTTTCCTGAAGTCCTGCAGCATGGCCTCGCCGCAGCCGCGCAGGTAGGCCTCCAGCAGGACGGCGTACCGCTGCTGGTAATGCATGGACTGGGCGATCTCGCTGCGTAGGAACCAGAACAGGAAATGACCTATACGTTTACTCTGCCAGGAGAGAGACGAAAACGACAGAAGATGAGTTCGATTCCCAAATGACACGGAAAAGCTGCCGTTTCACAAACCCGGAGAGAGGTCATGAAGATGTGCGAGAGCACCCAACACGCAATGGGTTTTTACTTTAGATGTGAGTGGAGTACAGACGTTTGTTCCCTAACTGGTCATATCTTCAGTAATCAATCACATGCTGCATGTCTCAAACAACAGGAAATGAAGATACTGACATTCAGAAGCGAGCAGCAGTATTTTATGGGGTGAAACCCTGAAATACCGGATGAGTTTTTTAACCGTGAGCATGAAACAGGTGCACTTTAGAAACCCTTAGACCAGTGGTTCTCAACCTTTTTGGGGTCCTGGACCCCCTGCGTATTTTTGATCTACCCTGAGGACCCCTCCACCTGATCTTGGGGGAGGGGGGGTTGCAATTTGATAGAAACAGTAGAAACTGCATTTTAAATTGCATTATAGCATTTATTCACTCTTTGAGGCAAAAATAAGAGCTTTCAGTTGTAACTTAGATATAGTTAACAAAACAGAATTCTTATGCAGTAACTTTCAGATATATGTAACAAAACAGAACATGTATTCAGTAACTTTCAGATATATGTAACAAAACAGAACATGTATTCAGTAACTTTCAGATATATGTAACAAAACAGAACATGTATTCAGTAACTTTCAGATATATGTAACAACAGAGTTTTTATGCAGTAACTTTTAACAATGCAAACGGGGGTGAGATCTCTTATTAAAATACAATAAATTATACTTGTGAAACAGATGTAATTAGAGAAAAAAGTCCTGTTACCCTTTATAGTTTAGGTAGATAAAGGTCTCGGTCACATCTGAGTAAAATAATCCTATTTCTATAAATGTCATAGGATCTTTTTTTTAAAGATATTTTATTTTCACGGACCCCTTGCAATTACACCACGGACCACTAGGGGTCCGCGGACCCCCGGTTGAGAAACACCGCCTTAGACCGTTTAAGCCAGTAGTCATGACAACACACACAGAGACACGCTGTTAGGGATATTGTTGGGGTCTTTCTTTCCCCTTCCGTTGTATTTTTTGGTGCAGAGCTGATCGTAAACACGAGAACAGGGAAGAAACTACAAATCCCAGTGCAGCAGGTTTCATGGGTGTGACGTCACGTCCTGCCCATTCGTTTGGCGGGAAGGGCCGATTGATAATTGGTCACCGCCGGCGGGCACAGGACGAAAAGAGTTAGGATGAGACTCGAACGCCATCTAAAACCAGCAGGACCGGCCGCTCGCGGGAGCTGGGACTGCGTTATTCGGACCACTGAGAGGAGACGCCCTCGCGGGGGGTGCCGGACCGGCTGACGTCAGCGGTGACGGTGAGCATAGCTGCCCGTTTATCTGCCTGTTTCCATATCAGTTCTGTGTTGGCCTTTCTCTTCGTTTTACGTTGTGCCACTGCAGCGGCAGGTTCCGGTTGTGTGCTTGTCGCGGCTGTACCATAACACACACACACACACACACACAACCTCCACACACTCTGACTTGTGTGTATGTGTGTGTGTGTGTGTGTGTGTGTGTGTGTGTGTGTTGTTTGACCTTCCTACCCTGAGAGCTCTTTTCAGCAAGAACCTGACCAAGGCACTGTCGTGGTAAGGCTCAAACTTCACGGCCTGCAGAAAAGACACACACACACACAAGGAATATCAGCAATGGTGAACATAAACCAAGGTAACTATACACTTCTGATGTCTGTCTTAATGTACAACGAAGACACAAGTGATGCACACACACTCACAAACACACACACTGAAAGTAAACGGTGAAATCTCATGACCGAGTTAAGAAGCTGCAATGCACCAAAGTGATGAGTGTTCACGGTAGCTTTATATAGCTAAGCACTTGGTTCACATGCATAAACATGTGCACAAACATATACACACACACACACACACACACACACACACACACACACACACACCAGGGAACGTACACGTAACATTTAATTTTATAACCAACCCACTGGTACTAATGTACCAGTGGGGCTGGAGGACACAACCTTCACAACAGGCTCGGGCAACAGAATCCGAATCCGAATACTTTGTTCGTCCCCGAGGGGAAATTGGGTAAACTTAAACGATAACTGAGAATCCAGATTATATGAGTCTAACTAGAGAATCAGAATCAGGACCACTTTGTTTGTCATTTCATTTCATGCACTTGCGCACATGAAATGAAATGAAACGTAGTTTCCCCCCAGCCCACAACGGTGCAACACAAAGACAAGAACACACATCCAAACTCCAAAAACACATAGATCCAAACTAACACATATAGCTAAACTGAACCACAACAAAAATCACTGTCCAGGAGAACGAACGCCAGCCAGGATGACTGTCGGAACTGCCGGTCTGCGTGGGCTAGCAGTTAGCTTAGCCTGCCCCGCTTCCGCGTGCTGTCAGACCGCCCTCGGTGTTTCCTCTTCCTGCGCAGCTCCGGTCAGGGCCGTGGTCCTTGGGCCCACCGGACGCAGCAGACCAGGCTCCCTCAGCCAATCCAACACCAGCTCTCCCAGCCAGACACCTTTGACACACCTCCCCGCACTCCACACGGCAACACTGGCACCAGGCGAGGCTGCCGCCAGACCTCCCTCGGTGTTATTGGAACTGCCGGTCTACTTGGGCTAGCAGTTAGTTTAGCTTTCTGCGTGCTGTCAGACCACCCTCGGTGTTTCCTCTTCGGGCACAGCTCCAGGCAGGGCCGTGGTCCCTGGGCCCACAGGACGCAGCAGACCAGGCTCTCCCAGCCACCAAACGAAGACAAACTTAGACGTGGACAAAGACACTGCATGGACGGTACTGGGCGAGGCCGCCGCAAACATGAATTCATGCCGCCATCTTCCCACACCGATACTGGGTGAGGCTGCTGCAAGCGTGAATTTGCGCTGCCATCGCCCCACAGCAGAAGAATAAATATGGGTCAATGTTATGAGCCATGATATCTGGGAATACACAATTATTTCACTGCATTTCTGGCATCAACCATTACCAACCTGTTTATATTACACCACAGAGGGCACTCTAAAACAAATAAAAAACATTATTTATGTTTATTTAAATGGGGACAGATACAAACATGTTTACAAATTGAATAATCATCAAATATGTGCAGCTTGTGCTAATTTTCATCACCTGTCTTTCTGTGTTAGCAGTAACACCGATGTTAGTTTTCAATCAAATGGGACAAATAAGTCATGCTTCTCAGAGATGATTTTCCCCTTTTAAACACGTCGCCCCTGTTAAAACTTCCGTTTTACTAGACAGCCTAAAGCAGAGGCTGCAGATGGGGTGAGACGGGGATTCATTTACATATCACACCAAAGGGACCATTGTGAAGCCTGTTCATCAGCTGATTCGCTTGCAGGACTCATGCAAAACTGATCATAAAGTCTGCTAGCAAACCGCGTGGCAGGACGACCAGCCAGCACGGATCTGTCCAACTGCTACTCGGCCAGGACCGCATGAATTTGTGTGACGGTGAACAGTGACGCAGGAAGACAACGCAAGTATGACCTGTTTGAATTCATGTCTGTAGAACAAAATATAAAAACACAAAATAATTATCAAATTATATATAATATATAACATAAATTATATAAATATACAATAATATAAAATGATATAAATATATATATAAAATAGATAAAAGCATATGTAGAATGAGCTTTTATCCAGAGCAACTGAGAGTTAGCCATTAGTGCTAATTGCTAACAAATAAAATTGACTCGACTATGATTACTATTTGGCGCTGTAGGTTGACACAGGAAAATATATCTATATTTTTATTTGTATAGCCCATTATCACAAATTACAAATTTGCCTCAGGGGGCTTTACAGCAACACAACATCCTGTCTACACCCTCGCATCGTTTAAGGAACAACTCCCTAAAAAAACCTTTAACAGGGAGAAAAAATAGGGAGAAACCTCAGGGGGAGCAAGAGAGGAGGGCTCTCTCTTCCAAGATGGACAACATGCAGTGGATGTTGTGTTTATGCAATTTACATAACACAACATTGAAAGAGGATAACAGAATTATAATGGAATTATAATATATATATATATATATATATATGAAGAAGAGGGTAATCATAACACGGCCAAAAGTGCACGTCATGTCAAATGCGATGGTTGTACGTGCACAACAGGTCGATCATCAATAGTGACGTATGAGTGGATTCAAATGACAAATTAGCTGGTCAATGCCCCAAGCCAGTATAAAATCATGAGGGTGTATCTATGGATGAAGATTGGCCCTGACACATTTTTAGGTCTTTCCTGAATGAGTTGAACGAGTCTGCAGCTCTGATGGACAAACAGGAGTTGGTTACACCATTTAGGGGCCAGCAGAGAGAAACTTCGGTCCATTCGAATTGGACATGGACGTTACGTCTTTCAGGGGAACAAAGGGTTTACAGGGTTAAATGTCCTGGTCCTGCAGGAGAAGCCAACAGAAAGGTTATAAACTTCAAATTCCCACGGTAGCCCCTCTGCCCGTTTCCAGTGTGGGAAGACGGTGGCGCGAATTCAAGTTTGCAGCAGCCTCGCCCAGTATCGTCCATGCAGTGTCTTTGTCCACGTCTGCATCTGTCTTTCTGTCTGCTGCGTCCTGTGGACCCGGGAACCACGGCTCTGCCTGGAGCTGTGCCCAAAGAGGAAACAAAGGGCAGTCTGACAGGATGCAGAAGCGGGGCAGGCTAAGCTAACTGCTAGCCCATGCAGACCGGCAGCTCCAATAACACCACCCAAGGGCGGTCTGGCAGCGGCCTCGCCTGGCCTTGATTGTGTTTTAGTTTCGTCATGTGGAGTGCGGGGAGGTGTGTCGAAGGTGTCTGGCTGGGAGAGCTGGCGTTGGATCGGCTGAGGGAGCTTCGTCTGCTGCGTCCTGTGGGCCCAAGGACCACAGCCCTGCGCCCAAGGGGGAAGCACCGAGCACAGTCTAACAGGACACTGTGCCAACCGCCCCAACCCCCCTGCCAATGTCCGTGCAGAACTCAAAGAAGCCAAGAAGTCCTAGCGGGAGATGAAGCTGCTGCTTGACATGTACCGCTCAGCACCCAAGGAGCAGAGGGAAAAAGTCCAGCTCGTGGCAGCTGAGAAGACCAAGACCAGGTCAGAAGCAGAGGAGCTGAGGCAGAGGCTGAAGGACCTGGAAGAGAGGGAGCGAAGGGAAGGCAAGATCACCTCAACACAGCTGCTCTAAAGAAGCAGGAGGTGAAAGTTGCACACCTCGAGTTTGCTGTCGCTGACCTCACACAGCAGTGCCATGCAAAGCAGGTTGAGGCAGAGGAGCTACGTTTGGAGCTGGCGAATTTGAAGAGGATTACCCTCTTGAATACAAACCTTGGGTTTGTATGTATGGGAGGGGGTGTTACAGCCCTAGTGCTGTGTGTTGGGTGTCTGTGTAATTTTCCCTCTCCAGGTAATGCCCCGCCTCCTGTGGAGCTGCTGGTTGAGCCCAGGTGATATCAATTCTTCATCAGCTGGGTATATAGCCTTGGAGAGAGACGCCCAGCAGTGCCAGTGGGCCAGCATTGTTGGCAACCAGTGAGAGCGAGACGGCCAGTGGGCCAGCATTGTTGGCAACCAGTGAGAGAGACGGCCAGTGGGCCAGCATTGTTGGCAACCAGTGAGAGAGACGGCCAGTGGGCCAGCATTGTTGGCAACCAGTGAGAGAGACGGCCAGTGGGCCAGCATTGTTGGCAACCAGTGAGAGCGAGACGGCCAGTGGGCCAGCATTGTTGGCAACCAGTGAGAGAGAGACGGCCAGTGGGCCAGCATTGTTGGCAACCAGTGAGAGAGACGGCCAGTGGGCCAGCATTGTTGGCAGCCAGAGTGAGAGAGAGAGACGGCCAGTGGGCCATTGTTGGCAGCCAGAGAGCGAGCTCTTGTGTCGGTACTCTATATTCCTTGAGAAGGAGGGTGAAACCTTGGTGTTCTTGTTTCTGTTTCTTTCTTTTTGGTCTGATCTGAGTTTGTTTTGTTATCTAAGCCTGGTTAGTTATGAGCCAGCTTCTTTAGTTGCCCTTTTTATTGTGTATATTGACTTAAGGTTAGGTTCTGTTAATAAATCTTATTTTTACACCTGGTTCTGCCTCCCACCTTTCTTATTCCTCCGGGACACTTTTATTTTCTTTGTTACTTCCCCTCATCCCCTGGACCTTTAACGGGGAACGTAAAAATGGAGAGAGACAGGAGGGGGTGTTACGGCCCCAGTGCCGTGTGTTATATGTATGTGCAATTACCCTCTTCTATACAAACCTGGGGTTTGTTTTTATGGGGGGGGGGGGGGGCGTTACGGCCCTAGTGCCGTGGGTTGGGTGTCTGTAATTTTCCCTCTCCAGGTAATGCCTGTGGAGCTGCTGGTTGAGCCCAGGTGACCCCGATTCCTCATCAGCTGGGTATATACCCTTGGAGAGACGCCCAGCAGTGCCACTGGGCCAGCATTGTTGGCAACCAGTGAGAGAGAGACGGCTAGTGGGCCAGCATTGCTGGCAGCCAGAGAGTGAGGCAGCCACTGGGCCAGCATTGTTGGCAACCAGTGAGAGAGAGATGGCCAGTGGGCCAGCATTGCTGGCAGCCAGAGAGTGAGGCAGCCACTGGGCCAGCATTGTTGGTAACGAGTGAGAGAGAGACGGCCAGTGGGCCATTGTTGGCAGCCATAGTGAGAGAGAGACGGCCAGTGGGCCATTGTTGGCAGCCATAGTGAGAGAGAGACGGCCAGTGGGCCAGCATTGTTGGCAGCCAGAGAGCGAGCTCTTGTGTCAGTACTCTACACTCCTGGAGAAGGACGATGAAACCTGTTGGTGTTGTTGTTTCTTTCTTTTTGGTCTGATCTGAGTTTGTTTTGTTATCTAAGCCTGGTTAGTTAAGAGCCAGCTTCTTTAGTTGCCCTTTTTGTTGTACTACTATACATTGACTTAGGGTTAGGTTTTGACAATAAATCTGTTTTTTTACACCTGGTTCCGCCTCCCACCTTTCTTTTCCCCCCGGGACACTTTTCTTTGTTACTTCCCCTCATCCCCTGGACCTTTAACGGGGAACGTAACAGGCAGGCTAAGCTAACTGCTAGCCCATGCAGACCGGCAGTCCCAACAGTCATCCCAGCTGGCATTCCCTGTCTTGGACTGAATTTATTTATTTATTTTTTATATGTAGGATATGTATTTTTGTAGCTTTTCTTTTTTTTAGTTTGGATATGTGTTTTTGTGTTTGTGTTGCACTGCTGTGGGCTGGGGGAAACGACGAATAAATGTTCCTGATTCCTGTCCTGATTGTTCTACTTTCCTTAGTGCTTTTATTCAAATCAAGTTAACACAGTCTTTATTAGACCAACTGCTGGACTCAGATTTGGAATAGACAGAACAGAACAGAACAGAGAAAATAGGAAGAGAAGCGGATAGAAGAGAGGCAGCATACTATAATATTACATATTACACGACATAAGAGAATACAAGCTTACAGAACAGAACTGGGCAGAACAGAATACAACAACACAATGTAATGTAGTATTACATCACATCACATAATAGAAAATAAGATGTTTTCCAAGAGCGCAATTAGCCATTAAATGGGGGTGGACAAGATGTATGGCCGGTGGTGTACTGATGAACTGCAGTGAATTTCTGCCAAACATAATGTAAAGTAATGTAATGTTGCATAACTTGACAGAGCGTAAGACTACAGAAAAAACCAAAACTGAATGAATACAGAGCGGGTGAGAGGAAGCTCACCTGTACAAGTTGCAGCAGGTATCTGAGCACGTCGTCGTCGCTCAGCGTTTCCAGTTTCCTGACAGCCATGGAGCGGACTTGGGCGTCGGAGTAATGACAGTCTAGCAGCTGCATGGCCAGACCTACATCCAGACCACTGCACACAAGCCGCCAATCAATCAATCAATCAATCAATCAAACTGTTTAAAGCTCATCGAAGCTGCTCTCTACGGCACAAAGTGTGGTGTTGGATGCCAGAGGTGACTCCTGAGTGCTGATTGGTGGACATCTGTGTCAGTTACCTTCTGTCCCAAGCACTGCAGCGCTCAAGCAGGAGGTGCGTGGCCAGGACATCTTCCTGTTTCCCCCATCTCACCGAGCCCAGCAGCTTTGGGTACGCCCTGAGGACACAACACCAGTTATTCATCTTTGGGTAGAATAATTACAAATGTATTATACAATACATTTAAGCTACAACCCTGAAGAATATGTCTTACGTATTTCATCATTTTTTCTGTAGGTAGGATAAGCGGTTTGGATAATGGATGGATGGATGGATGGATGGATGGATGGATGGATAGATGCTTGTTTTAATGGTTCCTGGTAGGACCTTCTCAGGAAAAGTGATTTAGCGCAAAGTATTTTCATTATAGCAAGAGTTAAAGCGAAGGTTTACAAGATGGTTGTGAGACCAGCTATGTTGTATGGTTTGGAGACAGTGGCACTGATGAAAAGACAGGAGGTGGAGCTGAAGGTGGCAGAGTTGAAGATGTTAAGATTTTCATTGGGAGTGATGAAGGAGGACAGGATTAGGAACGATTATATTAGAGGAACAGCTCAGGTTGGACAATTTGGAGACAAAGCAAGAGAGGCAAGATTGAGATGGTCTGGACATGTGTGGAGGAGAGATGCTGGGTATACTGGGAGATGGATGCTGATTATGGAGCTGCCAGGGAAGAGGAGAAGAGGAAGGCCCAAGAGGAGGTTTATGGATGTGGTGAGGGAGGACATGCAGATGGGTGGTGTGACAGAAGATACAGAGGACAGGAAGAGATGGAAACGGATGATCCGCTGTGGCGACCCCTAATGGGAGCAGCCGAAAGAAGGAGAAGATTTTCATTATAGCAACCATAAATACCGAGTAATAACGCAGGTGGCAGCGGGTTACCTGGCAGATATTGCAGAATAAGCTCAAAGAGGACATTTACCGTCAGATAATTCAACATTCATTGGTTAAAGCTCATGTTTTCTTGCTTGGCGGTGAGGAAGGCGTGGACTTTGCTGTGTAGGAACAGTGCTAACTCCTGACTCCTGAGCGAGTAGCTAGCACTTTCTACCAATGTTACTGATTATCATTGCTACTGATAGGAAACATTTGTAGTTATATATATATATATATATATATATATATATATATATATATATATATATACGTATCTGTTATAGGGATGACACTCCAGTAGCTGGTTTGCCGCTACATTGAAATAAGATGCAATGTGTAAGAATAATGAATAATGCTACATATAGCTTTGTAGCAAATGCCGCTGAATGGCATATCAAGGCGACGATTCACAGACGACGTCACTGACGGACACAATTTCGACAGCATTTCAGACACACACAGAAGAGTGCAGATGGGGGGTTATGCACACACCATAAATATATAAACAGACCATGCTGAAAAACGTGATTTTTCTTCATTTGACATAACCCCCACCTCCTCCAGGAGAACAAACTTACCACCGTCACCCAGACCAGAGGGCAAATTAGAGCTACCCCTTTTGTAGAATCTATGTACGTCAAAATAACCAGAAAAACAAACAACAAAAACGACAAAATGCAGTGGTAATAATAATACCTGGGGTGACGCATACACTCCTGTCTGAAGTGCCAGAGCAGCTCTTTATCCTCAGGGCTCAGAGGATGGAGGGGGTCTGTGGCCACGATGGCCTCGAACTGCTTCCTCAGATGGTTGGGCATCTCCCGCTGATTTCGCTCCCCCCCATCAGCCAAATCGCGACCCCCCTCCCGGCTCTTGGGCAGCACCACTGGGTAGCAGTACTTGTCCAGAGAGATCGTGACGGCCATGGACGAGGCCTTGTCCGGGTTGGTGGCGGACGTCAGCTTGTCGGCGTTGACGCTGCTGCTGTTCTCCTCGCTCTTTTCCGGCATCTTCCACATGTGGAGGATGAACTCGCCCTGCCGCAGCAAAGAGCGATGGTCCACCAGCAGCAGGTTGACATAGTAGAGAAGACGACTCTTAGTCTTTCCTGATGGATAGGTAGATTAAAAGTGAGCGCTAGGAAGACAAATCGACAGAAAGAAAAACAAACAAGCGCTACATACACTACCGTTCAAAAGTTTGGGATCACCCAAACAATTTTGTGTTTTCCATGAAAAGTCACACTTATTCACCACCATATGTTGTGAAATGAATAGAAAATAGAGTCAAGACATTGACAAGGTTAGAAATAATGATTTGTATTTGAAATAAGATTTTTTTTACATCAAACTTTGCTTTCGTCAAAGAATCCTCCATTTGCAGCAATTACAGCATTGCAGACCTTTGGCATTCTAGCTGTTAATTTGTTGAGGTAATCTGGAGAAATTGCACCCCACGCTTCCAGAAGCAGCTCCCACAAGTTGGATTGGTTGGATGGGCACTTCTTTGAGCAGATTGAGTTTCTGGAGCATCACATTTGTGGGGTCAATTAAACGCTCAAAATGGCCAGAAAAAGAGAACTTTCATCTGAAACTCGACAGTCTATTCTTGTTCTTAGAAATGAAGGCTATTCCATGCGAGAAATTGCTAAGAAATTGAAGATTTCCTACACCGGTGTGTACTACTCCCTTCAGAGGACAGCACAAACAGGCTCTAACCAGAGTAGAAAAAGAAGTGGGAGGCCGCGTTGCACAACTGAGCAAGAAGATAAGTACATTAGAGTCTCTAGTTTGAGAAACAGACGCCTCACAGGTCCCCAACTGGCATCTTCATTAAATAGTACCTGTTAGAGCCTGTTTGTGCTGTCCTCTGAAGGGAGTAGTACACACCGGTGTAGGAAATCTTCAATTTCTTAGCAATTTCTCGCATGGAATAGCCTTCATTTCTAAGAACAAGAATAGACTGTTGAGTTTCAGATGAAAGTTCTCTTTTTCTGGCCATTTTGAGCGTTTAATTGACCCCACAAATGTGATGCTCCAGAAACTCAATCTGCTCAAAGAAGTGCCCATCCAACCAATCCAACTTGTGGGAGCTGCTTCTGGAAGCGTGGGGTGCAATTTCTCCAGATTACCTCAACAAATTAACAGCTAGAATGCCAAAGGTCTGCAATGCTGTAATTGCTGCAAATGGAGGATTCTTTAACGAAAGCAAAGTTTAATGTAAAAAAAATCTTATTTCAAATAAAAATCATTATTTCTAACCTTGTCAATGTCTTGACTCTATTTTCTATTCATTTCACAACATATGGTGGTGAATAAGTGTGACTTTTCATGGAAAACACGAAATTGTTAGGGTGATCCCAAACTTTTGAACGGTAGTGTACATACATATGTAAACTGTGGCTGGATTGAAGTGAGGAGCAAGCTCTCTAGATAGACTGACCTCACACTGACTTACCGTCGTGGTTGCTGCCCCCACTTCCTCCTCCACTTCCTGTGTTTTCCTGGTAGGTGGAGCTTCCTTTGGAATTTGTCATCTGTGCCTGCTTCCCACAGGACACCTGGGTGGAGAGAATAAGACAGAAGCACTTTCATTGTCTCCATGAAAAAACGACACCATCTGTCCGATCCCCCTTTCCGTCACCGCCAGTGCCCGGGTTTCTTTATCATCCTCGCTACGCCTGAGGACATTTCTGTCCCTTGTGTCTCCCATCTTTTGATATGTCGCGAGATACAATGCGGTGACGAAACATTGTGAGTTTTCTATGGATTACAAAAACCTTTTCGCCGTCAGTCAGTCTACCTGTAGATTGAGGCGGGCCCCTTTGGGCAGGTCTTTAATTTTAATATTGAACTCCAGCCAGCAGTTCCACAGAACCTCCTCAGTGAAGGGCTTGGACGTAGTCCTCCCCTAAAAACAAAGAACAAATGAAAGCTGTAAAACAATGCCTGAATATAATCCTGTATACCATGGCTGAACAGTATCGCTTTTCAGAGTCAAAATCTCAACATAAACATGTACATTAGTCACACTGCAAAGGATGCAGTGTGTGACAGATTGACCCCATCAGTCACATAGGCTGAAACTCTCACTGCTTGAAAGAAAACATAATCTAGCAAGGTCTGCTTTTTATGATTACTATTGCAGAAAAATATCTGTTGCACGTGACAAAATATATGATATATAATAATAGTTAAGACTTCTTGTGCAACTCTGTTTCCTCGCCTCCTGTTTCCTCGTCTTCCGCCCAATGACTGCTGGGATAGGCTCCAGCATCCCACGACCCTAATTAGGATAAGCGGCATGGATAACGGATGGATGCACTTCTTGTGCGACTGTCTTATTTCCCTCTAAAATCACCCTAATCACAACTGAAGTGATGAATTCCTGTCTAATGTAATGCTGAAACACACAGCATTAAGTTAAGGCGGTTTGGGGAACCTGAGCTAGAAGCTGCTGGCCGTGGAAGATGCTGGCCTCCACGAAGACGGTGAGGTCCGTGATTTTGGGGAGAGACGGGATGTCGATACCCAGAACCTTCACCCTGAATTTCCGGTTGCAGTCCCACATGGAGATGGTGAACACTCGGTCGTGATCCTTCCCATCGATGGTCAGCTGCTCATGGGTACCTGGGATGGAGGGGGAGGAAGATGGTGGGTGTATCCACAAAGCTAGTCACAGCTGTTCCTATAAAACACACCAACTCACAACTAATGTTTTTTTTAAGCTCCCATGAAACAGCATTTAGAGCACCGCCACCAGTCCGGTGGGATTTTGTGAGGGGAGGGGGTTTGATTTGATTGACAGCCAATCACGCCCGAGCATTTTTAGAAGAACTTGGACATGGTCGATATGCTATTGGCTAGTTTCAAATTGGTGATAGAAGATCACTTGTCTTTCCCCAGTCTCTCTGCATTCATTCATTGGACATTTTTGTTAAAGCACAGGATGACGTTACTACAAAAAAGAATGTATTTGTTAGGAGGATATAAGAATTATTCTTATAAACACAAAGTAAAACTTTTTTTGGCGAATTTTTGGAACATAGTGTTAAAAAGATGTAAATTAAGGGCTGGTGAAAGAGGTTACAAGAATGAAAATACAATTTTGATTTCATGGGCCCTTGAGGTTTGCCCATAAATACGTCACCCGTTCATGCATGTTGTTGTAAGACGTCGTGGATACAGCCAGACGAACAGATGAGCTACGGTGACCAGCTTTCATGTTCGCCAGCTACGCTACGTACACATCAATTAGTCATTTTATCAAAAGAAGTGAAAGTAAGAAGAAAAATCCCTTAAATAAGTATCTCTGGTAAGATGGGATAGAACTTAAATGTTGTCAGTCCCTGGTCTTAAAGGCTGCATTACAGTAGAGACAAATTTCTCAACTTATTCAGGAATCAGGAACACCATATCTGTCATTTAATTTCATGTACTTGCATACATGAAACCAAATATCGTTTCCCCCAGCTCACAGCCGTGCAAAACAAAGATTAAAACACATCCAAAAACTACAGGAACACATATATCAAACTGCAAAAAGTCACTTCAAGAGAACAAATGCCATCCAAGATGACTGTCGGAACTGCCAGTCTGCATGGGCTAGCAGTTAGCTTAGCCTGCCCCGCTTTCGCGTCCTGTCAGACCACCCTCGGTGTACCCTCCCCGAGCACAGCTCCAGGCTGGGCCGTGGTCTGGCCCACCAGACGCAGTAGACCAGGCTCCCCCAGCCGATCCAACACCAGCTCTCCCAGCTAGACACCCTCGACACACCTCTCCACACTCCACAAGACGACACCAAAAACACCACAGTCAACACCAGGCAAGGCCGCCGCCAGACCACCCCTGGTGCCATCAAAACTGCCAGTCTGCATGGGCCAGCAGCCAGCTCAGCCCGCCCCGCCTCTGCATCCTGCCAGACTGCCTTTGGTGTTACCTCCTTGGGTGCAGATCCGGGCAGGGCCACGGTCCCCGGGCCCACAGGACACAACAGACCAAGCTCTCCCAGCTGATCCAGCGCCAGCTCTCCCAGCCATCAGACGAAGACACAAACTTGGACGCAGACGTGAACAAAGACACTGCACAGATGGCACTGGGCGAGGCAGCCGCAAATGTAAGCCCGCGCCACCATCCTCCCACACCGGTACTGGGTGAGGCCGCTGCAAACTGAGTTCATGCTGCCAACTGTTCGACTGTTCAAACACGAACAGTTTCGACTGAGCAGAACAAATTCGACTGTTTTAGTGAAATGAACAATGAATGTCTCTACCTGCTTGATCGTCACATCTACATGATATACTCCTCTTCCTCACATTCTCCACGGCTCATCATCCAAAGTCCGAAACAAACTCCAGTACATCCAGAACTCTGCTGCTCTTCAGCTCACCCACTCCTGTGACCACATCACCCGCCCTCCAGAACCTCCACTGGCTCCCTGTCCTACAACAGATCCAATTCAAAGTCCTTCTCCTCACTTACAAAGCCCTCCACAACCAGGCCCCCTCCTACCTCACTGACCCGCTCCACTACCATACTCCTCCCCACAGCCTTCGCTTCTCCGACACAAACCTCCTGTCTCCACCACACAGGACCAAGCAGCGGACCTGGGGCAACACAGCCTTCTCCATAGCTGCCCTCCCTCTGGAATCCCCCCACCCCACCCCCAAAACACATCAGAAAATGCACCGATCTGTCCATAAAATCACAAATCAAAGTCACCTCTTCAGAATTACTTTTAATGGGTGTTTAATGCTGTGTTATAGGTTTTTGGTGTGTTGCTTTATGTTTATTTTTAACCATGTAAAGCATCTAAGTATTTTGAAAATTGCTGTATGAATAAAACATATTATTATTATTATTATTATTACTAATGATAATTTATCAACATTTTCTTAACTACCTTATGAAAGCACCAATAGTTACCATCCACAATATCATCACATTATTGATACTGGGGTATTCAGTCAAAATTCAGTATCACTCAGCCGTAGGTCACCTGCCACTCCAGTGCAGTCATCCACTTGGGCCCAATCCTCCTTACGGACCAGGTCCAGCTCCGGGTCTGGTGGCATCTCCAGAACCAGGTGGATCTCCTCCCCGTTCTTCAGACACTGGCGGATCCAGTGGAAGCTTTGCAACGCCTTCTCTCCATAGAGGTATTCTTCCCTGTGGACGGATTACACTCCGAAAGTACAGTAATCTATTACCTTCCATTTGTCAACATAATCCACTGAATTGATCTACGGTGCCTTCAAAATGTGTGATAAAATTACTCAAGTAGATTTTTTTGGGGGGGGGGGTTATTTAGACTGGTAATTTGAAAAGGTGGGAAACATCATCTGCATAGCTCAAATAAAAACAGAGTAATTATTTTGAGAAAAAAAAGTGTTTTACACACACTGTCTGTAGTGAGAGAGTTTTAGGTTGAACCGTACCGTCCACACACACGCAGCACAAAGTCCGCCTCACACAGGCCATCCGGGAGCCCCAGCAAAGCCCTCTTATTGGCTATCTTGGCGAAAAAGCTAGCCAGTACCTGAGCAGGATTAAAAACGTAGGCGGGTCTTCAACAGATAGGTTTGTGTAGAGCCTTGCTTGTTAAAGCCGGACCAAATTTTAAAGACATATTTTCAAACATCACCTATACTTTTAATCAACGTGCATGTTTTACTGTGTCTTGCTACTGACAAAACAAAGTAGAATTCAGTTTTTCTATTTCCCTGTCTTTCAAAGAGCCTCCCTTACATCAGCTTCTCTCAACCCCGCCAATCAGATCGAATCATCAATATATGAAACGCCGCCCACCCTCAGCTCATGAATATTAATGAGCACTCGGCCATTCCCACACAGTTCTTGAGTCAATCGAGAACAATAACGGTATAAAAAAAAAACAATATTAATAATTTATAAATGAAAATGTTGCTGAATGTTTGCTACCAGCTATTACCCCTTGGGGGATTTGGGCTTTGTGTTTTTAATAGACATAATGCGCTCGAGGTGCTGCCAGTTCATGTATTGGATCCATTCATACCTTAAGATAAAAAACATATTGCTTTTCTAATTAAAAAAACCTTCATATTTACAAATAGGCAAGTTGTCCTGACTGTAGGTCCCCCCCACAGCAGCAAAAAGGTACCAGGTTAAAGTGAAGCTTAGTAATTATTTGTGTGAGTTAAATACCGTTTATCAGGGAGTGCCAAATGTAACAGTGTGTAGTTACCTGTACAGGTGTGTCATCGATGGACACCTTAATGGTCTGGCTGGCCGTGCTGATATGGATCACTACCAAGATGTGAGAGTTGCTCACCTGGCAAGGTCACAGCAAAATCCATCAAAGTAGGCACAATCAAATTAAATGGCAAACTTTTAAATGAATGCACGAATAACTGATTTGACAGTATGCACTTCTGAATAAGTAATGGGTTTTCAGTGAAATTCAACTTGATGAACAAATTATTGAATCAATCAATCAATCAACTGTCAATCAAATGGATAATCAACTGATAACTGGTGGTGTGGGAGGACATGAATCTATCATTGACTGCCGCACTTACTTTACTGAAGAAGAAGCCCTGATAATTAATCAATCAATGAAGCAATCGATAGATCAGTCACTCACCCTGCTCAGAAGGTAGTTTGACAATTAACCAATCAATAAGCCAAAACTAACTAATCAATTCCCCATCAGCTTTGCTCAGGAAACTGATTTGAATTCCAATCAATCCATCACTCAGCAAAACAATCGCTTAATCACTAACTGCCCTCACCTTGCTGAGGAGGTGGTCAGTGAGGGACTTTGCAGTCATCCAGGGGTCCATGGAGTAAAGATTTGGGTCTCTCTCTGAGAGCTCAATGCGGCGCGGCGTCAGCAGCTTCCTGCGGGTGAACTCCAGCTCGTCGTCATGGACGTTGCTGACGTCGGTGACGTCGTAGCCAATCAGGTGGTTGAGGAAGCGCTGGTACCTCAGTGACTCCTCTGAGGGCTGTGGCCGCGGCACCAACTGGATCCGTCCAACCTCCTTTTTAAGTGCTTTAGAAACAATGTCACTCTTAATTCTGAGTATGACACTCACATTTCACATTCTTTCATTCAACTGCAGTGAAAGGTTGAGATAGCATCCCCTTCGACAGACAGAGAAAAAGATAGGTTATTTAGATGGATATATAGACAGACAGATAGACAGGAAGATCGATATTTGTATGGCTACATAGACAGATGGCTGGACAGACAGAAGCTACCTTTCCAGTAGCGTATGCAGTCCAGTGTTTGGAAGACCTGGTGCTTGTCGTAGATCTCACACACATTCCCTTTCTTCTGGTAGAGCAGGATGCAATGGTCGGGGGAGAACTTCTGGTAAAAGTCTGGACACAGGTTGGAGGCCACGGCCCTCAGCCAGACCTGGGCTTTCACCTGCACAGGAGGCCAAACAGGAATGAACTGATTACATCTCATTCAAGGAAATTTACCTTCAGTTTTCAGTTCTCCAGGTCAACAATAATGTGATTTTTTTCATGAGATCACGTGAGTTTGTCTGTCTATATATGTATGTATGAAGTCAGATCTGCAAGACGACACTGAATTAAGTTAAAATGAGACAAAGGAGGGTTCTGTAATGTTCCATTATTCATGAGGAAATGTTACCTTTATTACTTTTTGTGGAAAATGTGTAGGGAGGTATCTATCTATCTATCTATCTATCTATCTATCTATCTATCTATCTATCTATCTATCTATCTATCTATCTATCTATCTATCTATCTATCTATCTATCTATCTATCTATCTATCTTCGTGCAGTTTGTTCCTATGTTTATATATGTATATATATATATATATACAGTATGCGACCCTGAGAGCAGGATAAGCGGTTTGGATAATGGATGGATGGATGTGTTTATGTATGTATCTTGCTATCTATATATTTACCTATGTGCATATGTATGGATGTTTGTATGGTGTGTTGTGAGCTTTAATCAGAGTGTTGTGTTGCATCTGTTGTGATGTTTGTATCACTTGGCCATGAGAGGATCATTCAGTGATACAGATCACTGAATGATAGTCGCCAAACTCCATCTCATGGTATGCCCAGTGGTCTACCTGGTCTCAGTCCACCAAAAAGAGACTACATTGCACTAAGCTCAGAGATGCAGTGGTGCGCAACAACCTACGGTGTGTTCTAGCAGAAAAGCTTGGAGACACTGAGCTCCTGCTGAAGACTGACGAATCCATTGACAAAAGGGCTACCATCAGCACCCTGCCAATGCTGTATGAATCAGCGGCCCAGACCATTTGCTATAGCATCTAAAAGCACCAGGACTGGTTTGATGCAAAAGCCACACACATCAGCACTCTTCTTGACCGTATGCATAGAGCACACAAAATTAGGATTGATCACCCTGCCTCACAGCCACTAAAACAGGAATGGCAACAGCAAAGGAAGATAGTCCAGCAGGAACTGTGATGCCTGCAGAATGAGTGGTGGGTTTGCAAAGCTCAAGAAATTAAAAACTGCGCAGACAACCATGACATACACAACTTGTGTAATGTCATTAAAACCATCTATGGGCCAAGAAGCTGCCCTGTCTGTCCTGTTAGAAGCACTGATGGATACACTCTCATAAAAGACCAGGTCAGGATCACTCAACAATGGAGAGAACACTTTGAAGCACTCCTCAATCATTCAAACACAGTAGACACCTCCGTCCTTGACGAGCTTCCATTGCTGCCCACCAGCCAGACCAGGGGTGGGCAACATGATCCAGAAAGGGCTGATGTGGGTGCAGGTCTTTGTTCCAACCAAGCAGTTACACACCTGATTCTATTAGTCAACCAATGGTCTTTCCTAAGGACCCTGATTTGTAGACTCAGGTGTGTAACTGCTTGGTCGGAACAAAGACCTGCACCCACACCGGCCCTTTCTGGATCACGTTGCCCATCCCTGATCCAAACCCTCGATGCTCCACTATCCTTTGGCAAAGTATTTTCAGCCATCAGATCACTGAAGAACAACAAAAGCCCAAGTCCTGATTCTATCCCTACAGAAATCCAAAAGCAAGGAGGCTACCTCTGCACACGAGCTGTTTACCTGTTCATTGCCTAAGTGTGGAAGCAGGAATGTGTCCCTCATGAATGGAGGGACGTGAATATGACCATCTACAAGAACAGCGGTGATAAATCTGTGTGCAGGAAAAGCAGGGGGATATTGCTTCTTGCAGTGGTTGGCAAAGTACTGGCAAAAGTCATGCTCCACAGGCTGGTTGACAACATCGCTGAGGGGCTCCTTCCAGAATCCCAGTGTGGCTTCAGGAAAAACAAAAGTACTGTGGACATGATCTTCACTGCATGACAGCTGCAGGTAAAGTGTCGAGAATAGAAGCAAAACCTGTTCATTGCCTTCATGGACCTCTCAAAACCTTCGACACAATAGACCGTGACCTCTTTTGGGAGGTTCTCCTGCATGCAGTATGGCTGCCCCACAAAATTTGTCAACATCTTGCATCAATTTCATGCAAGGATGAGCACTAGGTGAGTGGAACCGAGTCTAAGGCATTTGGTGTAGGCACAGGCGTGGGACAAGGCTGTGTGCTTGCACCAGTGCTTTGTAACATCTTTCAGGAGAAAGATGTTACAACATCTGTGTGACAACTCTCCTGCACAAGGACATAGAGGCAGACAGTGGGGTGACTATTGATTTCCATCTGGATAGGAACCTCTTCAACATCAGAAGGTTTCAAGCCACCACAAATCTCAGAACAGTACGCATACTCGAGCTACAGTATGCTGACGACTGTGCTCTTGTGGCACACATTCCAGCAGCACTGCAAGCCACCCTAACAGCTGCTGTGAGGGCATACAGTCAAATGGGGTTGTCTGTTAAAATCCCTAAAGCAGAAATCCTCTGCCAGTGGTCATCTGATCCCCCACCAGAACTTCCCAACTGGTACATCTCAGGCTCTTCTCTTGCCCTTGTACCATACTTCAAATACCTTGGTAGCATACTCTCTGGTGACTGCAACATGGATCAGGACATCCAGAACAGGTTCTGACAGGCCTTGTGCTCCTTTGGATGTATCAGGGAGCGGGTCTTTACCAACAACAACCTGCACCTCAATACAAAGATTGCAGTCTATCAGGCAGTGTGCCTATCCACACTTCTCTGTGGATGTGAAACATGAATGCTTTACAGCCATCACATGAAACACCTTGAGGCCTTTAACATAAAATGCCCCCAGTGGATCTCGAAAGTGACCAGGCAGGATCGTATCTCACATCTGGAGATTCTAAAATGCACCAGGAGCATAGAGGCCAGCATCTTTCACCAACAAATCAGAGGGCTTGGCTACCTCATCAGGATACCAGAGGACTACAACCCTCGGAAAGTCCTCTATGGACAGCAGAGGCTAGGACACCGCTCAGCCGGTGGACCAAAAAAAAGGTTCACAGACCAGTTGAAGGTCTCCCTTAAGAAGTGTGGGCTCCACCCTGGCACACTAGAGACAGCAGGCACTGATCAACCCAACTGGTGCCGTCTATATCATGAAAGCATGGCGCTTGCTGAGAAAAAAGGGAGGAAAAGCACCTGGCAAAGACGCGCACGAGACACAAATCCACAGCTGCGGTTAATCCCACACCACCCTCTGCCAGTGCCTTCTTGTGCACTGCCTGTGGAAGACAGTGTGCATCCTGCATTTGACTTTACAGCCACCAAAGGACTCATAACAAACAATAGTAGGAGTCATCATCGGACACAATGGACGGATGGATGTAGCAAGCAACAGAGCAAATCTAAAACAGTCAATTAAACCAACCAACTATTTAATCAGTTAATCAGTCATCTAATCAATCAGTCAATCAGTAAATTACCATACTGACCTGTTCAACGGTCCAGTTTCCAGCCACCTCCAGCAGCACAGTGTCAGGGCTGTGTCCTCCTCTGGCCGTTGTTGGCAGAATGAACTCAATGGTGATCTGATCCATTGAAGTGCTGGAGGATGAGGTGATGGCCTTCTTTCTCCTTCTCTTCCTGAACTCTTCACAAAGGACTACAGATTCTTCACTACTCCCCTCAAACTCCAACAGGTCCATAGCCTTGTGACAGGCCAGAGACAGGCATGTTAACCAGACTGTTTCACCATAGACTTGTGTATGGACATGGCCGCTTTACCAAATGGGCAAGTGGGGCCAATACCCAGGGGGCCTCAAACAGATTAAAGGTACCCCATTTGCACATATTCATAGTTTCACAGTTGAAAATTGACCCAAAACGTAAGCCTTACATAACCTATTGATTTAATCCACAATCTCAGTCTTTTAAGTGTTTTTTTAAAATTAATTAATTAAGTTCCTTTATTAATCCCCTTGGGGAAATTCAAGTTACTGCAAATTAACCCATCCTATGGGCTGCCGCCTTGATGCTGCGCCCGGGGACCAACTCCAGTTCTTTTCCCATTGCCTTGGTCAGGGACACAGGCAGGAGTATTAACCCTATCACGCATGTTTCTTTTGATGGTGGGGGAAACCGGAGCACCCGGAGAAAACCCACCGCAGACATGGGGAGAACATGCAAACGCCACACAGAGGACGACCTGGGATGACCCCCAAGGTTGGACAACCCCAGGGTTTGAACCCAGGACCTTCTTGCTATGAGATGACAGTGCTAACCACTGGGCCACCGTGCCTCTCTTTTACTGTTGCCGTGGCCCTAAACACAGCCTCTGTTGATGCAGCGCCAGCTATAGTCTCTATACAAGTAGGGACCACAGCTATCCTCTCTACTTATATGGTATGGTATGACTTATATGGTTCAAGCACACAATTCATTGCTATCAGAGCCCCAATTAAAGTAATGCTAATGACAATAAATCTAATTCATATAGCACTTACGAAGAAACAAGACTTACGAAACTGCTTTACGGGTTAAAAAGGAAAATTAAAACATTTGGTTAATTCAGAGACCGCAGGTCTATGAGTCATGAAGTGTGTATCTGCCTCAAGTGATTTGGGTTTATGGAAAGGTAGAGCAGTGTAATATCCACATGCAGTGGAAACTGATATTGCGTCTATTCATGATACGTCCCATACAGACTGATCATAAAAGTGGCCCAAGAACAGACCTGCAGTGTGAGACACAAGTCATATTTGCTGGAGAAGATCGAGAAACACTGATGGCTCCGCTAACAGTTCTGTTCTGCAGAAAGGATTCAGTGACGAACCAGAACCAGAAATGCCAATCCAGTGTTTAAAACGTTCAGCTAAACTATTACGGTCAAAGGCAGCACAGAGGGCTTAAAGAGCTGGAAAGTGACGCGTTCCCACATCAGCAGATAAAAACCGTGAGCGTCTCCATTTCATCACTGATGTGCTGCATTGAAAGATGACAGATTTTCTGGACACAAACATTAACAAACCGACCTTTAGTGGCATTCTGGTGGCTTTTTAAACGCAACTGGCAGAATATATTTTGCCTATATGGTTTCATTCGAGGTAGGACTTCATAGGGACCATCGACAGAGATGTGAGACTCGTTCCATCACTTTTAATGTGCAAATCATTATTCTGATGGAAGTTTTGAAGTGTTTCTGATGTGTCGGCTTGCTTTTCTGGGTTACGGGTTATTTAAAAACGTGATTCAGACATGCAGACCTCAGCTCTGTTGAGCCGCAGCACCAGCATCATCTATTTTACAACGTCAGTGTTAAGCGTCCAGTCAGGATATGATGTAAATAATATGCAGTGTTATGCAACGTTAGCTACTCAAGTTGAACAGGCAATTACAAAACCCCATTTTTTACTTTTTTCTTTTGACTACTTTGCTGATCCCCGTGGGGAAATTCCTCCACTGCGTTTAACCCATCCTAGCTGTCTGTGTAGCTAGGAGGAGCAGTGGGCAGCTGCCATGCAGCGCCCGGGGACCAACTCCAGTTGGTCTCGCCATGCCTTGCTCAGGGGCACAGACAGGAGTACTAACCCTAACATGCACGTCTTTTGGATTATCCTGTATCGTTCTGTTCACAACAGAGTCACACAATCAATGTTTAGGATTGTTCTAGGCGTGTGTGTGTGGGGGGGAGCGACAGGAGAGGGCGAGACAGACAGACAGACAGACAGACAGAGAGCGAGACAGACAGACAGACAGACAGACAGACAGACAGCGAGACAGAAGGAGAGGGTGAGACAGACAGAGAGACAGACAGACAGACAGACAGCAGGCGGAGAATGCACTGAATAGTTTCCAAATTTCTTTAACAGAAGACACAATAAAAAAAATGTCAAACCAGTTTCATGAGCTTATTAACATCATCATTATTATTGTCATTATTATCATCATCATTTTTATTATCATCATTATTATTTTCATTATTATTATCATCATTCTTATTATTAACATCTCAATTATTTTTATTATTATCATCATTCTTATTATTAACATCATCATTATTGTATTATTATCATCATCATTATTATTATTAACATCATTATTTTCATTATTATTATCATCATTCTTATTAACATCATTATTATTTTTATTATTATTAACATCATTATTATTTTCATTATTATTATCATCATTCTTATTAACATCATTATTATTTTTTATTATCACCATTATCATTATTATTAACATCATTATTATCATCATCATTCTTATTATTAACATCATTTTTATTATTAACATCATCATTATTATTTTCATTATTATCATCATTATTATTATTATTATTAACATCATCATTATTATTTTCATTATTATCATTCTTATTAACATCATTATTATTTTTATTATTAACATCATTATTATTTTCATTATTATCATCATCATCATTCTTATTATTAACGTCATCATTCTTATTTTCATCATTATCATCATCATCATTATTACTGATGCGGTAAACATCCCAGATTATGAAGCTTTTTGGCTCAACGTTTCCTCGCGGTTTCAATATTTTCACATCCGCAAATGAGCGCGCGCGATACAGTTCACGGGATACGGGCACGTAGTAAATTCTGCTCAGCAGGATTCTCCCCTCATCACACATTGATGGTGTAGAGGCAAATTTTGCGTCCCCCCCCCCAGAACAATACGTATCACATACGTCCACGGTGTCGCGGGAACGCGCATGCGTTCGCGGACAATTATCATCACGTTTCCATTTCCCGTTTCTTAAAATCAAATCAACATGCCCCCTGCTTAATTGTCTTAGTCTACCATTTTTAGATGAGCAACACCGTTACACAAACAGAGGCGGTAAGAAAGAACAAGGGGCTTTTTCTTATTCCGGTTCAGCGTGCCACTTTGTTTGTCAAACCCCCCAAAATAATCTAAAAGAAGAAGTAAAAGATAATCCATAGTGAGAAGTTCCCCCATTTATCCGCGGCGTCGCGAAGACCCGAGGGGTACACATTTGCAGGGGGATACCGAATCTGGCACCACAAGGGAAGCGTCGAAAAGCAGGAAGCAGAACTCGACAAAGTGACACGAACGCCCCGACGTCTTCTCTCAAACAACGTCCGAAGTCGGTGGCTGGTTTCAAACGAAACCCCAGCAAAAGCCCGACACCGGCGACTCAAAACACACGTTTCCGTTTGGCGACAGGGGCGATAAGGGACGGAGGAGCCGGGTTAGCGGCGGGCGGGGGTACGGCTGTATAACGGTGCACCCATAATAATCGGAAGCGGCGGCTCCTCCACTTTAAGGAGACGCGTGTAAAACTCACCGCTCACCGCAGACATGGAGGACGGCGAGATCCGGGCACTCGGGGGATACTGTCGGCAATCACGCAGCGGGCGCAGAAAACAACTTTGTCCCGACACATAACTTTGTTTTCAGTCAACATCTCTCGGTCCCCGTCTGCCTCCTCCCCCGCCCCACCGACCGCGTGGTTTAAACACGCTCGTTTTGATTGGTCGTCTTGGGCGGCCATGTTTGTAGTCCCGCATGGAACCACGGCCCACGGTGCGAGCGCAGGTGTTTGAGAAGGGCGCGCGACGTCTATTTTGTGGGTTAAGTTCTCTCTCGCTCGCTC
>NC_079213.1:8979671-9007171 GCF_029633865.1 Lampris incognitus
TCCGGCTTGGTCGGGCGTCCCTACAAGCACAATCGGCCGTTTCTGCGGGTGGGAAGCCGGATGTGGGTATGTGTCCTGGTCGCTACACTAGCGCCTCCTCTGGTCGGTCGGGGGCGCCTGTTCGGGGGGGACTGGGGGAAATAGCGTGATCCTCCCATGTGTTACTTCCCCCTGGTGAAACTCCTCACTGTCAGGTGAAAAGAAGCGGCTGGTGACTCCACATGTATCAGAGGAGGCATGTGGTAGTCTGCAGCCCTCCCCGGATCGGCAGAGGGGGTGGAGCAGTGACCGGGACGGCTCGGAAGAGTGGGGTAATTGGCCGGATACAGTTGGGGAGAAAAGGGGAAAAAATCCACACAAAAAGAAAAAGAAGAAGAAAGAAGGAGGGCTCGCTGGAGAGAACGTTGACAAGGAGGATGAGAGAAAGAAGGCAATGAAAGAGAATAACATCTCAATCAGTTTTTACGTCATATTACATCTGTTTAGGACCTTTACATCCAGTAAAGCCAGAACCACCAGTACATCCAGTACCACCAGTACCACTATTACATCCAGTACTGCCACTACATCCAGTACCACCTTTTCCACCAGTACATCTAGTACTGCCAGTACCACCAGTACATCCAGTACCACCATTTCCACCAGTACATCCAGTACCACCAGTACCATACCAGTACATCCAGTACCACCACTAATGCCAGTACATCCAGTACCAACAGTACCACAAGTACTGCCAGTGCATCCAGTACCAACAGTACTGCCAGTACATCCAGTACCACCATTTCCACCAGTACATCCAGTACCACCAGTACCATACCAGTACATCCAGTACCACCACTAATGCCAGTACATCCAGTACCAACAGTACCACAAGTACTGCCAGTGCATCCAGTACCAACAGTACTGCCAGTACATCCAGTACCACCATTTCCACCAGTACATCCAGTACCAACAGTACCACCAGTACATCCAGTACCACCAGTACCATACCAGTACATCCAGTACCAACACTAATGCCAGTACATCCAGTACCAACAGTACCACAAGTACTGCCAGTGCATCCAGTACCACCATTTCCACCAGTACATCCAGTACCACCAGTACTATACCAGTACATCCAGTACCACCATTTCCACCAGTACATCCAGTACCAACAGTACCACCAGTACATCCAGTACCAACAGTACCACAAGTACTGCCAGTGCATCCAGTACCACCATTTCCACCAGTACATCCAGTACCACCAGTACTATACCAGTACATCCAGTACCACCATTTCCACCAGTACCACCAGTACTGTACCAGCTGTTCTCCACTGTGGTCTCTGTGTCAGTGTTCACGTCCGAATGGAAGCAAACTGAGCAGATGTAGGAAGACCGAGTAAACTGTTTTCTGTGTTCATGACGTCCAACTGCAGTAACAAAACCAGGTCTCCCCACCGCTTTTTAAAGCTTAACCTCCTCATCAGCACCTCCAGGGTCCACCTCCAGGGTCCACCTCCAGGGTCCATCTCCACGGTCCACCTCCAGGGTCCACCTCCACGGTCCACCTCCACGGTCCACCTCCAGGGTCCATCTCCACGGTCCACCTCCAGGGTCCACCTCCACGGTCCACCTCCAGGGTCCACCTCCACGGTCCACCTCCAGGGTCCACCTCCACGGTCCATCTCCAGGGTCCACCTCCAGGGTCCACCTCCACGGTCCACCTCCAGGGTCCACCTCCAGGGTCCACCTCCAGGGTCCACCTCCAGGGTCCACCTCCACGGTCCACCTCCACGGTCCATCTCCAGGGTCCACCTCCACGGTCCACTTCCAGGGTCCACCCCCAGGGTCCACCTCCACGGTCCACCTCCAGGGTCCACCTCCAGGGTCCACCTCCAGGGTCCACCTCCAGGGTCCATCTCCACGGTCCATCTCCAGGGTCCACCTCCACGGTCCACTTCCAGGGTCCACCCCCAGGGTCCACCTCCAGGGTCCACCTCCAGGGTCCACCTCCACGGTCCACCTCCAGGGTCCACCTCCACGGTCCACCTCCACGGTCCACCTCCAGGGTCCACCTCCAGGGTCCACCTCCAGGGTCCACCTCCAGGGTTCATCTCCACGGTCCACCTCCAGGATACACCTCCACGGTCCTCCTCCAGGGTCCACCTCCAGGGTCAACCTCCACGGTCCACCTCCACGGTCCACCTCCACGGTCCACTTCCAGGGTCCACCTCCAGGGTCCACCTCCACGGTCCACCTCCAGGGTCCACCTCCAGGGTCCATCTCCACGGTCCACCTCCAGGGTCCACCTCCAGGGTTCATCTCCACGGTCCACCTCCAGCGGACTTGACAACATCTGTGTTGAGAGCCTCAGTCTGATGTGGTTGCTGCTGTTGAACTTCAGGGGGCACATTTAGTGTTTCCATGCAGCGTTTGGGTCTTGAGTTTTGTAGAAGCAGCGTGTGTGCAGACCGGCCTGCACCGCCCCGGCTGCTGAGCCCCGTGTTTTCTCCGACAACACCGGCGGGAAAAAAACAACAAAAAAACACGTTTAGCTAAAAGCAGCGTGGCAGGCCTAAATAAATCTGAACTGACCCGAGTCCACGTTAAGTCTCCGTGTGGGATGTGGACGTGAAGCCATGTTGGGGGGGACACACACACACACACACACACACACACACACACACACAGCGGATGATCCTCGACAAGACACCGGAGTGTGTTTTGACAAAAGCGGATCCAGACTGGGATCACATGCAGCACCCTAAATTGCAGCGTGTGTGTTTTCAGAGTAAACGCCGCGCCGCGCTCACGGCGAGCCGGGCAAACACGTTTCCAACGCGCCCCCGCCGGTGTTGGCCCTGCGATAAGGATCAGCAGGCGTTCCCGCCACCGGCAGCAAGCAGCCGTTGTGTTTCCAGCGCCAACGGCGAGGTGCAGTAGGAGCCGTGTTTTGTCACGCCGCTCTACGTGACGTGGGACCACCGGAGACGGCGGAGAGCGTGGAAAAGGAAACATCTGTGCAGAACGACACGCGCCCGGTGAAACCCGGCGGTAAAGGCCGAGCGTTGGAGTGTGTGTTTGGGAAAGCTCACACGCACACACGCACACACACACACACACTCTGGCGTGCACATGCACTCATAATAAACAGAGGCGGATGCGTGCACATGCTGTAACAATAAACAGACTCGCAAGAGCGATGGAGACGGAAGGAGAGGAGGAGAGGAACACGGAGACGGAGAGGTGGAAAGGGAGGATGAGAGACCGAGCGAGAGAGGAGGAGATGCGAAGCGAGGAGATTGATTGTCCCACCTCGGGATGTGCGAGCGGGGGAGGGAGAGAGAGAGAGAGAGAGAGAGAGAGAGAGAGAGAGAGAGAGAGAGAGAGAGAGAGAGAGAGGAAAAGCGAAGTGTGAAGAGGAGGAGAGCAGCTGCCAGACACTCAGACAAATAAACAGAGGAAGAGGAGAACGAGGTCTGGAACCTACACACACCACACCACACACCACACCACACACCACACCACACACACCACACACCACACACCACACACACACCACACACCACACACACCACACACACACCACACACCACACCACACACACCACACACACACCACATGCGCCACAGGAAGTGTGTGTAGCGAGTGCTGAGTGTTTGACCCGTGCACATGCCCATGAGTACGCACACCAGTGGGAGAGAGAGTGGCTCAGACAGGTAGCTTTGTGTGTGTGTGTGTGTGTGTGGGTCATGGTTTTGGATGTGTATGCCCCCCCCCCACACACACACACACACACAGACCTCACAGGGAGAGAGGAGCTCCTGGTGACGGACTGTTAAGGAGAAATAATTGTGTTGACACAGGGGGCAGAGTGAAAGGTCAGCTGGCGTTGCGCTAATTGCTGGCTTCTGTTCGTTTCTGTTGCGTTACTGTGTGAGTGCTTGCGTGTGTTTACATGAAGCAAGTGTGTGTTCTGTTTATGTCTGTGTACCATTTTTTTCTCTCCAATTCTTCTCCCCAGTCGTACCCAGCCAGGGCGGCACGGTGGTGCAGCGGTCACCTCCCAGCAAGAAGGTCCTGGGTTCGAGCCCTGGGATAGTCCAGCCTCGGGGGTCGTCCTGGGTCGTCCTCTGTGTGGAGTTTGCATGCTCTCCCCGTGTCTGCGTGGGTTTCCTCCGGGTGCTCCGGTTTCCTCCCACAGTCCAAACACAAGTAGGTCAGGTGAATCGGCCGTACTATTACAAATTTATTTCTGAGTTTTCCCTTTTTTCTCCCAATTTAGCGGCCAGTCGATCCCTATTTTTGTTCCAACACCCACCCTCGTACTGCACGCGTTCACCAACTGCGTCTCTCCGGCCGGCAGTCTCGAAGGAGACGCCTCGTTACAAAAGTGGCGAGGCGAATCCAGGCGGAACCGCTGCTTTTCCCGACACTCACAGAGACGCATTCATGTGGCGAACGCAAGCCGACTCTGCCCCCCTCCCGAAGACAGCGTTGCCAATTATTGCTGCTTCATTGAGTCCGGCCATAGTCGGATCTGACGAGACCGGAGCGCGAATCCCGGTCCCCAGTGGGCAACTGCATCAACACGAAGCCGATGCTTAGACCGCTACACCACCGCGGACCCCTGAATCGGCCATACTAAACTGTCCTTAGGTGTGTGTGTGTGTGTGTGTGTGTGTGTGTGTGTGTGTGTGATTTCCCCCGCCGCTCAGCTTTCACATTAGTAATGTAGTTCTGTACTCGAGTACACTTGCATCTACACACTCTAATACAGAAGGTGGCAGTGTGGTTTGCGATCCACCAATAAACACACCAGAAGAAAGAGGAGCAGCGTACGCTCGCATCATCAACTACGTGACATTTGTCCATGTTGTCGCTCCTGTGTAAAATAGGGCACCGATCTAAAGATCCCAAGCCGATACAGTGGAGTCAGCCTTTACACTGTGCCTAGTATTATTGATATTCTGGAGATAAAGTGAAGAACGACCCTCCCGCCCGGCTTCCTACTTGATCAGCTGTGGCCGTGCAGTTCAGTGGATGGCATCAGCGCGTGCTGCACGCATACCTACACAGATTTTGGAGGAGACAGGTTATAATGTCACATAGCACTTCTGTGTTTCGGCGCAGTAGTTTTCACACCTGGTGCAAACCGAGTACACATGAACTGTACTCGAGATCCCCCGTGCCCGGGTACGGCATGCGGTGTTCACACTAATCAAACAAACTGGACTTTTGGGTCAAGTTTACTTGGATCCGGGCCTGGGTCCCTGATGTGAAAGCATCCTAGATCACACAATTTTGCTTTCGTTATGACATGTTACTGATGGTTTTTAATATTAGATTTTAGGCTGTTTTCACACTTGGTCCATTTTGCTGGTTCAAACTTGAGTGTGATTAGTCCTCCGTGCCACTATCCTCGCTGGTCTCTTTTCACATTACAGTATTTGGTTGCAAACCTTGGTCCATTTATGTCATCAACACGAAAGGAAGGTGCAGCTTTTTTTTACCAATGTCGCTAGGCAACAATGCAAAAGGGAGGCAAAATGGATAGCCACCCTATATTTCTTTTCTATATTCATCTTTTTTTTTAATATGGTGTCAGCACCAAAATAACCGTATTCGGCATTTTCACTATGCCATAAATGTGTCCCGCTGTCTGAGTGATGCGAGCTGCTCAGATAAGGTGGGTTTTGCGGAGACAGGCGGCAATGCGGAATGAATTTGCAGCTTTGCTTGCAGAGCATACACACATACCCATAAGGTGAGTGAACAGTGTGGCTACCTGCAATTATTTAATAGTTGTTAGATGCAACAAGCGTGAATTGCCACGTAGCTGTCCTCTAGTCACTATTTTTAAGATTGTTAGTGTTTTTGAAAATTTTATGTTGATTAATCATTTCACATTTAATGGTTATTTATTTAGGAAAATTTGGATGCATTGGCAGACTACTTTGTGGTGGGAACATGTGTTTACCAACTGGACAGATAGGCAGTGGCTTGACAGGTCATCAGTAGCATTTACTTCCTGATTTTAGATCGGATAGCTTTCACACCAAATGCGAGCCACACTGGAGTTCAGGTGAACCATACCCCACACCCCCGTTTTCTGGAGGACTCAGGTACGGTCCCTTGGTGCGCACCTGAGTTTGAAAAACTACTTTCACATCAACAAAATGAACAAGCCAATGGCTCAAGTGGACTTGGGGTCCGCACCAAAAGCTCTAGTATGAAAGCACACTTAATCTTGGGTAAATCCTCTGATACCGATACCAAAAAAACGGGAGACATCATATTCATGAATACTTTTGAGCGGACCTTTTGTTGTGCAGGACATCTCCCCAACTTTCCTCATGGTTTTACTGTGAAAGCATTTGGACTCGAGCTGTAAGCAAATTCAGTTAATACTGGCTGGTGAGGGTTGGGAGAGAGAATAAGATGAACACAGATAAACAATTTGTCATGCCAATAAAGCAAATTGAATTGAATTGCATTGAATAATTTGTTATTTTAGTGTCTCTGGCTTTGCTATCTCTTGGCTTAAGTCCTACTTATCTGCAAGAACACAGTGTGTCTGCTGTAATAATATTACATTGAAATCCTCTGGTGTTGATATGGCATACCTCAGGGCTCGGTTCTTGGCCCTCTACTTTTTGCTCTTTATATTTCACCTCTCAGCCAAATTATATGCCGTCATCGAATGAATTTTCATCGCAGTGCAGATGATACTAAGCTGTATGTGGCTATAAGGGCTGATGATCGTACTCAAATGACTCATTTAGAGGCCTGCTTGGCTGCTGTGAAAAATTGGATGTCACTAAATTTTCTTCTTTTAAATTCGGATAAAACTGAGATGATGTTCATTGGCCCTGCTAGACACAGACACCAGTTTGATCAGGTAACAGTAATGCTTGACAACGCTGTGATCTCACAAAGTATGGCAGCCAAAAATCTTGGCGTTACGTTTGATCTCAGCCTTTCCTTTTAGTATAAGCCCATTAAAGAAATCACCAAGACTGCCTTTTTTCACTTAGGTAACATAGCTAAAATTCAGTCTGTCCTGTCCATGTCCATTTCACCTCGAGCTCTCTGCGCCAGAAATACAGGGCTCCCGTGTGTACCCAAAATTGCAAAGAAGTCAGCTGGTGGCAGGGCCTTTTCTTTTCTTTTTCTTTTTTTGATTTTTCCCCGTTTTTTTCCTCAATTGTATCCGGTCAATTACCCCACTCTTCTGAGCCGTCGCGGCCGCTGCTCCACCCCCTCTAACTATCCCTGGAGGGCTGTAGATTACCACACGTCTCCTCCGATACTTGTGGAGTCGCCAGGCACTTCTTTTCACCTGACAGTGAGGAGTTTTGCCAAGGGGTTGTAGCGTGTGGGAGGATCATGCTTTCCCCCCCCCACCCCCCGAACAGGCGCCCTGACCGACCAGAGGAGGCGCTAGTGCAGTGATCAGGACACATACCCACATCCGGCTTCCCACCCGCAGACACGGCCAATTGTATATGTAGGGGTGCCCGACCAAGCCGGAGGTAACACGGGGATTTGAACCGGAGATACTATCCATGTTGGTAGGCAACAGAATAGACCACTATGCTACCCGGACGTCTCACTACCCAGATGCCCCGGCAGGGCGTTTTCTTATCAGGCCTCGTTCTTGTGTAATAACCTGCTTGCTGCCATCAGATGATCAGAGTCTGTTGAGTCCTTTAAATCCAGACTTAAATCTCATCTGTTTGCCTTAACCTACATTTAGTTACATTTAAATTGAGTACTTCACGACCTGTACTGCATGGCGGGTCGGTTTCTGTCTCAATGAATTTACCAAGCACTGTTCTGCCCACGAGATTATAGCGTATAGAATGACTATTGCAACTTCTCTTTTCTCGTATGTCTTTTCTCTCTCTCTCTGAATGATGTCTTCCCCCATGTATGTGAAAGGTGTAATGTGAGTCTCCCCCATGTGGGTGTGTAGTCTGTCCTCCTGTCAGGTCTACATGGTGATGCTGGTCACGTGGCTCAGGACCTAGGCTGTTCTGGTGGCATCTGGACATTGCTTGGTGTCCTCCTCCTCTTATTCTTCATATATCTTGTAATTACATTGTAATTCTGTTATCCTTTTTCAATGTTGTATTCTGTAAATTGTGTTTTATTCTGTACACACAACATCCATTGTATGTTGTCCATCTTGGGAGAGAGATCCCTCCTTTGTTGCTCTCCCTGAGGTTTCTTCCTATTTTTTCTCCCTGTTAAAGAGTATTTTTAGGGAGTTGTTCCTCAGCCGATGAGAGGGTCTAAGGATGGAATGTTGTGCTGCTCTAAAGCTCCCTGAGGCAAATTTGTAATTTGTGGTATTGTGCTATACAAATAAAATTGACCTTGTGGAGAAGCGAAAACGTGTGTGTCAGTCTGCTCACACGGATGTCCTGCACATGTGCGAGCACCTAAAGACTCCCTGAACCCCAACTTAAAAGGATGATAAAAAAGAAAATGGAAAGAAAAGACCAGAAGAGGAATGGAGCATAGGAGAGGGCGACGATGGCGATGATGATGACTATCAGAGCAGAACGCTGCATTATTCATCCCTCTCTGTGGAGAGAGAGAGAGAGAGCGAGAGGAAGGTGGGAACCAAGAAGTAGGTGAAGTGGAGGAGAGGAAGATTAGAGGAAGAGAGAGGTCAGGGGAGGAGAGAGCGAGGATGGGAGGGAGGTGGGGGAGGAATAAAGGAGTAGGCGGTGGCGGTGAAGGAGAAAGAGAGGCAGAGCGATGACGAGATAATGTAGACGGAGAGATGAGGGAAGCAAGGGGAGGCTGAGGTGCGATGGACAAAGCGAGAGAGCCGAGCCAGAGCCTTCAGACAGTTCAGCTTTCAATTCAAACGGCCGTTCATCCATTCATATTCACTTCCTTTTACTTTACTATTATTCGTACATGTCTGTGTACCCATGTCCCATTTAATGTCATGCAAGTATGTATGTATGTATGTGTGTAGTACATGGTAGTAGCTGTGTACCCACATCTAATTGAATGGAGGTATGGATGTATATGTGCTTAATGTGTAAGTATTATGAAGCTGAAGTTGCTTTCTGATGCAGTGCACTTGATTTTTGATGTTTGGAGGAACTTGTTTTACAGGCTGTGGTAACAAATTTCCTCTTTTGGCCCAAGAAAATTTGAAATAGTCCAGCTGGACACAAGATTTAGTGGGAGAAATGTTTCATCACTGGGCAGCACCATGGCGCAGTGGTTTGTACGGTCACCTCACAGCAAGAAGGTCGTGGGTTCGAGCCCCGAGGTAGTCCAACCTTGGGGGTCGTCCTCTGTGTGGAGTTCTCATGTTCTCCCCGTGTCTGCATGGGTTTCCTCCAGGTGCTCCGGGTTCCTCCCACAGTCCAAAGACATGTAGGTCAGGTGAATCGGCCGTACTAAATTGTCCTTAGGTGACTTTGTCAGTCTCTGTTGACTGCAGGTATCCCCAACTTTGTAAACAGTACAGTTGCATGACTGAAACCGGCTATCTAAAACCGGTTGCATATGCGAATTGAGACTGGTGAAACTGACTGATGAAACATTTATTATTGCTTACACTGATGACTGCAATTCTGAGGATTTTTATTTTTATTTTTTTTATTGTTGTGGGTGTGTGACTTGGGACACCACAAATGTGTACAGTAAACATTTCAGTGCAAGAGTCACACTTCTGACAGCCCAACAGTTGGTTTCCTTGGAAATATGCTCAGTGCCACCGATGTTGCATAGAAAGCTCCCGTTGACAAAAAAAAAAAAAAAACGAAGTACAACACAGAATTTGTTCGAACTGAGAACATGTCCACAATGTGTCATATGAACGATATGAGGGTGGAGAATATTGTTCAGATGAATGATCTATTGTGCAGAAAAATGGTAACGCTCAAAAAGATAATCATCAGTGAATGATAAAACATCCAAGCAGGGTCTGATCACCCTCTCCTGCTGGGAATTTCTGCAGAGTATTTGTGCTTCCATATCATCTGGCTCAAGAAAAGGACACGCCATGTCTTGACACTTCCTTCAGTCCGCAGGCTTCAGCTAAAGAGGAGGAGACACTCGCGGTTAGTTGAAGAAGACCTGCCAGTGACCAAGTTAGCTTCATGGAGTATATTACCTTAGTAACTGACTCAGAGTTGGCTTTTGAGGTCACTAAACCCGTTTTCTGAAACAGGGCCCAGCCTCTGGAGGCCTCAGGTGCAGTGGTGGCTTGGGGGGGGGGGGGGTTGGTCAAGGCGTTTGTGCATTGTGAAAATATGCATTTTCCACATCATTTTGGACCATTATCATTACAACATGTATAAACGCACAGCACAGGTTGTTGTTTTTTCATAGTACACTCAGACATTAGCAAGAAGAAAAAACGAAACAAATGTGCTCACTGATGAAGTAAGTGCTATGTCCTGAAGTAATCCTTCACATTTTTTAGAGTGATCGCTCTGTGTCCCATACAATATAACAGTGAATGGTTTTGCACTGCAATTTTCTCATCCTCCCATAGCCATTTGACTATGTAACAGTGCTTGGCTGCTTACCAAAGTTTCTCGTCTGTAGACAGCTCACTTTAAGCTCGCTGAGGCGGCAAATTTGAAATTTGTGATAATGGGCTATACAAATAAAATTGACTTGACTTGCCCAGTAGTCACCAGTCACCGGACAGTTACTGTAGCGAGTCGATTCCTCTCTCACTCGCATTCCTGTCGCATGATTATTTTGTCTGAGAGTTAACATTTTTAGTCTGTCTTTTTGAGCCCATCATCTGTGACAGACATAATTCTTGGCTGTTTGATTTTCTCCCTGGTTAATTTCTGCAGTAACCATGTTGGGAGATGCTAAGATTTCGTAAATTTATTTCTTCTGTGGCAGCAAAACTCATTACAGCAGCCTACAGAAACTCATGCAGGTTAAACTGGACTAATGAAACACTTTCAGTGCTGACTGACTGAGAGACTCACTATAAATGGACTAAAAATACTCGCAAGCCTAACAACATAAGGCTACAAATAACCCATAATGCAACACTATAAAATACTGTAGTTACTCTGGTACTCTTAAGGTAAGGTCAGGACTTGTACCGTTTGTCTAGACAGAGGGACTGAGCTGGGAAGGATGTGCAGCAGGTTAGAGCGATCAAGGATAGAGATGGAAATGTGCTGATAAGTGAGGAGAGTGTGTTGAAAAGGTGGAAGGAATATTTTTGAGGGGCTGATGAATGAAGAAAAGGAGAGAGAGAGAGAGAAGGTTGGATGATGTGGGGATAGTGAATCAGGTAGTGCGGTGGATTGGCAAGGAGGAAGTGCGAGCAGCTATGAAGACGAAGAGTGGAAAGGCGGTTGGTCCAGATGACATACCTGTGGAAGCATGGAGATGTTTAGGAGAGACGGCAGTTGAGTTTTTAACTAGATTTTTTAACACAATTTTGGAAAGTGAGAGGATGCCTGAGGAGTGGAGAAGAAGCATACTGGTACCGATTGTCAAGAACAAGGGTGATGTGCAGAACTGTAGCAACTTACAGAGGTGTAAAGTTGATCAGCCACAACATGAAGATGTGGGAAAGAGTAATAGAAGCTAGTTTAAGAGGAGAGGTGATTCAAGATTAAAAAAAAAAGGACTGGTTGTTAAAATCCCTAGTGTTTGCACTGCAACAGATTCAGTGGAGATCAAACTGGAGATGTCTGCCAAGATGACATTGCCACCACCTGGACACATCATCAGTTGTGTACCTCAGCATCACAGGGTAGTTCGGCCTTTTATCACAAGACACCCTCCGCTGAGGCAGGCCCACCACAGGTTGATCGGTCCTGGGTGTGTGACCTGTGGTTAGCTGTTCACCCTGGCAGCCCAGACGGCGTCTCTCCTTTTGAGCCAGATCCAGTGGCTAGTCCTCTCAGCAGTGTTGGCTAGCTCTTTGATCACTCTCCTGTGGGCCTGCCCCCTGACTCCTAGTTCCCTCAGGAGTTTTGCTGTGGAGCTGGCAACAAAACCCCTACAACCCACCTCCACAGGGCGCACCTTCACCTTCCAGCCTCTGTCCTCTGCTTCGGCTGCTAGGTTGGCGTACCGCAGCTTCTTACGCTCGTACGCTTCATCGACTGCATCCTCCCAGGGGACTGTCAGCTCAATGATGTAAGCGAGCTGGTTAGAATTGGACCAGAGGACGAGGTCTAGTCGCAAGGTGGTTGTTGCGATCTCTGTCGGGAAGATGAGCTTCTGGCCTAAGTCCACTCGCATTTCCCAATCCCTGGCTGAGTTTAGTGAGCCTAAGTTGGGAAGTGAAGGATTGGCCTTCAATTTATCCCCCTCTCGAATGAAAGCTGGAAACTGCCGGGGCCCTTCCTGGTTGTTGAAGGGTTGGGCATTGATGGAAACCCTTTTGCATCGAGTTCAGCTGCCAAGCACCTGAGCACCTGATTGTGTCGCCAGGTGTATCTGCCTTGGGTAAGGCTGGTCTTGCAGCCAATCAAGATATGCTTGAGGGTTGCTGGGGCTGTACACAGGGAGCAAGATGGATTCTCTCCAAACCAGAGATTTAGATTTATGGGAGAGGGCAGGACATCATATGTGGCCTTGATGATGAAACTCAGCCTGTTTGATTCCATGCTCCAGAGCTCACTCCATGTGAGTTTCCTCTTTTCAACACCCTCCCACCTCATCCAGCGACCCTGTTTGGCTTGTGCTACGGCTTTAGCACATCTGGCTGCTTCTTCCTGTTGGCGAACCTCCTTAACCACCATAGTTCGCCGTTCGGTAGTAGCCGCCTTTTGCCAGGTAGGTGTTTTTATTCCCAGGCCAAGGCCGTCTCTGCCTTGTTGAACATGGCCTACTACGTCTCGGTGGCGGAGGGCAGATTTTGCCTCCAGTACAGCTGCAGCCGGGGTCCATTTCTTCCCTGTTGCTAGGTTTGGAGCAACTCCTCTCACTACCAGGTCTCGGGATTCTGGGAGGGCCATGTCAAGCCTCACTTTGGCACATTTGAATTCCTCAACCAGGCTGGAAATTGGCAGTGCGAGGGCTCCATTGCCGTAGAGTCCAAAACTGCTGAGGCACCTTGGCAGTCCAAGCCACTTCCTCACCTGCGAGTTCACTAGCCTCTCCAAGCGATTGGCATGAGATAGTGAGACTTCGTACATGGTTATTGGCCACATGAGTCGGGGTAGCAGCCCAAACTGAAAGCACCAAAGCTTCAACTTCCCGGGCAGTGCAGTGTTGTTAATTTGCCTGAGGCCACTGATTGTATCCTGGCGAAGTTGCTCCAGTTGCTGGGTGTCTTTGAGGTCTGCATTGTACCACCGTCTGAGGCTCTTGATGGGCTTCTCCCGGACTGTGGGGATTGGTTGATCACTAATGCAGAACCGTTCATCTGCTAGTTGGCCTTTGACAATGGAGATGCTGCGAGATTTACTTGGTTTAAACTCCATTCGTGCCCACATGATGTTCTCCTGGAGTTTCTGCAGCAGGCGCCTGGTGCATGGTTTTGTTGTTGCTATGGTGGTCAAGTCATCCATGTACGCCCGGATTGGTGGAAGACGCAGGCCATTCCTGGACCTTTTGCCTCCCACCACCCATCGAGATGCACGAATGAGGAGCTCCATTGCCATGGTGAATGCCAGAGGGGAAATAGTGCAGCCCGCCATAATGCCCATTTCCAGATGTTGCCAAGTGGTGGTGGGGTTCTGTGTTGTGACACAGAACTGGAGATCCTGAAAATAGGTCTTGACCAACTCTGTGATATTTTTGGGGATGTGGAAAAAATCAAACGCCGTCCACAGGATCTTGTGAGGAACTGATCCAAAAGCATTGGCAAGGTCTAAGAAAACCACGTGCAGGTCTCTCCGTTCTTTCTTGGCAGCTTTTATCTGGTGCCAGATGATATTAGCATGCTCCAGACATCCTGAGAAGCCATGGATCCCGGCTTTCTGCACTGATGTATCGACAAAGTTGTTTCTTTGCAGGAATGTGGAGAGCCTTTGGGCAATCACACTAAAAAATATCTTTCCCTCTACATTAAGAAGGCTGATCTGGCGAAACTGGCTGATGCAGGAAGAGTTGTTTTCCTTTGGGATCAGAATGCCTCCTGCTCTTCGCCATGCCCTGGGTATGACTCTTTTCTGCCATGCCACTTTCATCAGCTTCCAGAGGTATTTCAGGACTCCAGGAGTGTTCTTATAGAGTCTATACTGAATACCATTGGGCCCAGGAGCTGACATTGATCTTGCCTGCTTTACCGTCCTCTCCACCTCGCTCCATGTGGGGGGTCTTGTGTCCATAAGGTGGTCAGGTGGGTGAATTGGTGGCATGTCATCCGGGATGGTGACTGGCTCATGTCTCCGGACATCAGAGTAGGTCTTCTTTAGGTGCTCTTCCAGATCTCGTATGGGGACTCTAAGGCTCCAATTTTTCTTGCTGTCAAAAAGGCTCTTGACATAGCTGTAAGGGTTGCTGTAGAAACGAGTCCTAGCCCGTTCTTTCCTCTTATGCTGTTGTCTGAGGTGTTCTGCTCATCGCAGCTTTGTCAAATGCTGCTTTATTTCAGCCTGCAGTGCGTCAAGCCCAACCCTCTCTCCCTCTGTGGCCTTCCTCCACTGCTTCCTCAGTTGTCTTCTCTCCTTCACGAACCTGTCAATTTCCCGCTGTCTGCTGGATTTGGGCTGGGTTGAAGGGTCTTTCTGCCTACTGGGTATCTTCTCCTTTACCCCAAATCTCTCTACACCATAGCTGTAAATGATGGCTCCCATGTTCTCCAGTTTTCTTTCAACTGTTCCCTTTTGACCTTCTAGTAAGAGGACAAGGTCAGAGTTGATGGTCTCCCACTCAATCTTCTGGCTGGACTTGGGCCACAGGATTTGAGGTTTTCTTCCTTCCATCTTCCTCTCTGCTGCTGGCTGTGGCTGGCCGGGCTCCAGACCGGAGTCCACTGGAGGGTCTATGCAAAGTTGAGCTTCGTCTGGGGTGCTGATACCCTGAGGACTGTGGGGGTTCTCCTGCCTCCGGGCTTCACTCGACTGATTTGGCCTACTTCTTAAGAAGTATTGGTCAATGCGAGGCCCCTTACCGAGCTCACTAAGGCACTTTTTGCCTTGATGGATCTTGAGACCCTTCACTGATGTAACCTTTGACCAGCCACAGATGCAGCTGTGCAGCTTTTGTCCTGCCAGTGCTGATAATCCATCGGTTGCAGTGCTGGTCGTCCGACTCGTTGTCAAATCCTTTCCTTGTTCCGTTACCGTGTGATCCACCTGTGAGTCATCTTGCACCCCGCTCTCGCAGACTCTGGGGGTATTCTTCTCCTTAAAGTTTTCGTAGCAATATTGGGTGGATCCAGGAACGCTAACTAGCGCTGGGTCCTGCTAGTATGAGTCGCTAGCCCATACCAGCCCCGTTACGACAGGGTGCCGGGAGAGGAGGTGTGGTATTGTATGAGGAAGTCGGGAGTTGCAGAGAAGTATGTAGGAGTGGTGCAGGACATGTATGCGGGAAGAAGGTCCTGGGTTCGAGCCCCGAGGCAGTCCAACCTTGGGGGTCGTCCTCTGTGTGGAGTTCTTATGTTCTCCCTGTGTCTGCGTGGGTTTCGTCCGGGTGCTCCGGGTTCCTCCCACAGTCCAAAGACATGTAGGTCAGGTGAATCGGCCGTACTAAATTGTCCCTAGGTGACTTTGTCAGTCTCTGTTGACTGCAGGTATCCCCAACTTTGTAAACAGTACAGTTACATGACTGAAACCGGCTATCTAAAACCGGTTGCATATGCAAATTGAGACTGGTGAAACTGACTGATGAAACATTTATTATTGCTTACACTGATGACTGCAATTCTGAGGAATGTTTTTTTTTTATTAGTGTTGTGGGTGTGTGACTTGGGACACCGCAAATGTGTACAGTAAACATTTCAGTGCAAGAGTCACACTTCTGACAGCCTACCAGTTGGTTTCCTTGGAAATATGCTCAGCGCCACCGATGTTGCATAGAAAACTCCTGTTGGCAAAAAAAAAAAAATTAAGTACAACAAAAATTTGTTCGAACTGAGAACATGTCCACAATGTGTCATATGAACGATATGAGGGCGGAGAATATTGTTCAGATGAATGATCTATTGTGCAGAAAAATGGTAATGCTCAAACAGATAATCATCAGTGAATGATAAAACATCCAAGCGGGGTCTGATCACCCTCTCCTGCTGGGAATTTCTGCAGAGTATTTGTGCTTCCATATCATCTGGCTCAAGAAAAGGACACTTCAGTCCGCAGATGAATGAAAAAAAGGAGAGAGAGAGAGAGAAGGTTGGATGATGTAGGGATAGTGAGTCAGGTAGTGTGGTGGATTGGCAAGGAGGAAGTGCGGGCAGCTATGAAGACGATGAAGAGTGGAAAGGCAGTTGGTCCAGATGACATATCTGTGGAGGCATGGAGATGTTTAGGAGAGATGGCAGTGGGGTTTTTAAGTAGATTGTTTAACACAATCTTGGAAAGTGAGAGGATGCCTGAGGAGTGCAGGAGAAGCATACTGGTACCGATTTTCAAGAATAAGGGTGATGTGCAGGACTGTAGCAACTACAGAGCTATAAAGTTGATCAGCCACAGCATGAAGATATGGCAAAGAGCAATAGAAACTAGGTTAAGAGGAGAGGTGACGATCAGCGAGCAGCAGTATGGTTTCATGCCATGAAAGAGCACCACAGATGCAATGTTTGCTTTGAGAATGTTGATGGAGAAGTATAGAGAAGGCCACAAGGAGTTACATGGTCTCTTTGGGGATTCAGAGAAAGCATATGACAGCGTGCCGAGAAAGGAGGTGTGGTATTTATGAGGAAGTAGGGAGTTGCAGAGAAGTATGTAGGAGCGGCGCAGGACATGTATGAGGGCAGTCTGACAGTGGTGAAGTGTGTGGTTGGAATGACACATGGATTCAAGGTGGAGGTGGAATTACATCAAGGATCAGCTCTGAACCCTTTCTTGTTTGCAGTGGTGATGGACAGGTTGACGGACGAGATCAGGCAGGAGTCTCTGTGGAGATATTCGTGGATGACATTGTGATCTATAGCGAGAGTAGGGTGCAGGTTGAGGAGAGCCTGGAGAGGTAGAGGTGTAGATACATAATCTATACTAAATTAATTCAACCCATCCATGAGGCAGTACAGGTTGTGAAGGACTTAATTTAAAGGCAACTAATTGTAGGTTAAGGCAAAAAAGATGAGTTTTAAATTTGGATTTAAAGGACTCAACAGACTCTGATTGTCTAGACAATCTACTAAGCCAATCGGCTGAGAGCCAGATGCCTTTGTACAGCATGTCTGCACAGGTAAAATTGGAGGATAAGTGCTTACAAGATTCATACCATGATAAACTGCCATATGAGCAGACGGTGAAGACATTTTTTCATAATTGCCTGAAAAGTCATGTTAGAATTTCATCTTGGGAGGTTCTTCATGACAGGAGAGGTAATGATTTGGTCAAGGCCTTCACATCTGGATCCCTTCTTTGTCCTCTGAACAAATCCTTCTCAGCTAAACTGACATTGACCAGGAATTGATATGTCAGTTCTAAAAAAAAAAGGTGCACATCAAAAGGGAGGTAGTTGGGTGGTGTCACTAATAGAGTAGGTTTTGGAGTCCAGTGCCTGTTTAAGGATTGGTGTAAGGGATAGGATCAGATGCTATGACCACTTTTCACATTTCAGTGATTAGAAACAAATTCTGCGGTTACTTTTGGCCCACTCGGCTGTTATGTTCATTAATACGGGAATTTCCCTTTTAGTGACATAATTGGAAGAGTCCTCAAACTTGTCTCCGTTTAAGGTTGTGACAAGTACTGTTGAGTACTGTATCTCTGTACTGTACTGAGTGGGAAGATGGTGGTGTGAATTCATGTTTGCGGCAGCCTCACCCAGTACCGTCCATGCAGTGTCTTTGGCCACATCTGCATCTAAGTTTGTTTTGTCTTCATTTCATGGCTGGGAGAGCTGACACTTGATTAGCTGGGATAGCTTGGTCTGCTGTCTCCTGTGGGCCCAGGGACCACAGCCCTGACCATAGTTGCGCCTGAAGAGGTAACACCAAGGGTGGTCTGACAGGACGCGCAAGTGGGGCAGGCTAAGCTCACTGCTAGCCCACGCAGGCCGGCAGTTCTGATAACACCGAGGGTGGTCTGGCAGCGGCCTCGCGTAGTGTTGACTGTGTTTTAGTGTTGTCGTGTGGAGTGCGGGGAGGTGTGTCGAAGGTGTTTGGCTGAGAGAGCTGGCGTTGGATTAGCTGGGAGAGCCTGGTCTGCTGCGTCCTGTGGGCCCAGGGACCACAGCCCTGCCGGAGCTGCGCCCAAGGAGGAAACACCGAGGGCGGTCTAACAGGATGCGGAAGCGGGGCAGGCTAAGGTAACTGCTAGCCCATGCAGACCAGCAGTTTCCACAGTCATCCTGGCTGGCGTTCGTTCTCTGGACAGTGGAATTTTTGGGCTGTGTTGCCCTGAGTGGACTGTGTTGTTAACTGTGTGTGTGTGTTTTTTTTTTTTTTTGATTTGTTCTCTCTGTTTTTGTATGTTTTTGGTGGTGTCGTTTTTGGGAAATTTGGGATGTGTGTTTTTGTCTTTTGTGTCGCACTGCTGTGTGCTGGGGGAAATGGAATTTAGTTTCTTTTGTGTACCTAAGTACACAAAAGAAACCACAATAAATTGTTCCTGATTCCTGAGTGCAGATGTCCATCCCATAGCACCATACGGTAATGGGATTTACAGTGTATCTCTACTATGTGCGATATCACGCAGGAGGTAAAGACAGCGGCACTTTGTTTTGCCCTGCCAATAAAGAGTGATAGAAACATTTCTACCGGAGCTCCAAACAATTTGTAACAAATGTTACTTGCAAGGTAAACCTCCATTACATTGTGGATGGGTAAAAAGAGATTGTGCCCCTCATTAGTCAGTTATTACCACCATTCTATTTTGACCATGGTTATTTTGGCGGTGTGTCCTGAGGCAGTGATTAGAATGTACCAAGTCACGAGGCTTAGAAAGAATGGAGAGAGACTTGTTAATCCTCTGGGCTTTCTAGAATGTTTAAATGGAAATTATTTTAAACTCTAGATTAATACCGGAGCCTTGGTAGCACAGTTAGATATGTATGAAGATAAACAACTATCAGAAAACCGAAAAGCAGAAGCTATGTTTGGGGTTCCATTTCAGACAGAACGTTTTGTGTTTAGGTGTTCGTTGAACAACAACATGAAGATTTTGTTCACAGGTACAAGTTTAAATTCAGTATCTATGATTATGAAGTTTGCCAACTGTTTTCAGCTGTTAGCAGGTTTTCAGCTCAGATAATGAATACACCAGCCGTTTCATTTGTCATTGTCAGTGTAGCGCTCTTTCAACCGAAGTAGAAGACCTAATCTGACAAATCAGTTTGTATAGTATTTGGTAGGGCTGGGAATCCCCCCATGGAGTCCAGACACTGGTGGTGGTGGCCGATGACTTCTGCTGAGGTCGATGAGGCTGATGAAGAGGTGAAACTGATGAATCTGCGAGGTCTAGCCGGTGGTGGGGAGCTGGAGGGGTGCACATAACCGCAGCACGAATGCACTAAAGGTGGAGGGAGAAACATATTTAAAAAGAGAACAGAGGGCATCCGGGTAGTGTAGCAGTCTATTCCGTTGCCTACCAACATGGGGATCGCCGGTTCAAATCCCCATGTTACCTCCGGCTTGGTCGGGTGTGCCTACAGACACAGTTGGCCGTGTCTGGGAAGCCGGATGTGGGTATGTGTCATGGTCGGGGGGGGGGGGGGATGGCGTGATCCTCCCATGCGCTACGTCCCCCTGGTGAAACGCCTCACTGTCAGGTGCAAAGAAGTGGCTGGCAACTCCACATGTATCAGAGGAGGCATGTGGTAGTCTGCAGCCCTCCCCGGATCGGCAAAGGGGACGGCTCAGAAGAGTAGAAGGGTAATTGGCCAGATACAATGGGGGGGGGGGGGGGGGGCAAAAAAAAAAGAAAAAAAAGAGCAGCATGATGAGAGGCTAACCATGCAGGTGTGTCACTGTGCTATTGGATAGATGAGAACAGGTGATGTGATCAGCTGATAGCTCGATTAACAGCCCCAGATGATGACAGCAAGGGAAAGTATGAGTGGGCATGCGTGAGAGATGAGACTGGCAGGATAAAATAAGAAATATAAGCACTGGCCTTTGCATGCAAAAGATTAGACTCACAAGTCAGTCTCTAAACGCTTTGCTCAACTAGAGACTGAAGACATTCTCCCAGCTTTCGTTGCTAAAACTGGGTGGAAACAATTAGAGTTTAAAAAAAAAAGTTTCATCGCAGAACCAATCCAAAGGCTTTAGGGCGGGCCGTCACATTGGGGCGGTGACATGCAGAAGTGGTGTGCTTGTAAACACTTGTCGTACCAGCAACACTTGCGTTATAGGACGGCTCGGGCGCAGTCACCGAAGAAAACGAGACCAACAATACACAGTCAGCGAGCTAGCATTATGGTTTCAAACTCACCGTTGCACTACAGTGTGTACTTTGTCAACAGCCACTCCAACCAGCCGCTCCCGAAATAACGGTGTTTGTAGAAGCCGTCTCCACTTTGCTTGGTCAACAAAAGTTTCTGGTGTGCCAAACACGAGGGCGGAACCACCGGCGGCGATCTGGTCACCGATGCAAAGATCGTCGTCCTGACTGAACCTTTGCTGAAGCTCCGTTCGTCTGCCATCATAGTAAAAGTCATTATTGCACGATGCCGTCATATGTATTGTTGCTTTTCTTTCCTCCGCCAAACAGAAGAGTGTTTCAGATTTCATTTTTCCAGAGTTTGATAATCAAATTAAAACAGACCCAGCGTAGGTTAGATTTCACTCTACTGATCTCCTCAGGGAAAGTTTGAGATTCATTAAAAAATGAAAAAAAATAAAGAAAAGCAAATTAAAGTGAGTCCGCACTTCCCAAGACCGAGTCGAGTCCGAGTCTTGAAGATACAGACTCCGGACCGAGTCCATACCCGAGTCCCATAGGCCCCCGGCAGACATTCACATTCTGGGAACTCAGTGGCACCTGGTCCCCAAACAACACCGACGACGTTGTGACGACAGGATTAAAATAATCAAGACTCAGAAGACGCCAACCTCCATTTGAGGCGAAGGAGAAACGTGCCTTCAGAAGATGAAGCCGTTATCTCTGCATACGTCTGGTCACACGTCAGCTCTCCGAGACTCGTGAAGTGACCTCGGGCAGGACAAACGTTGAAGGCCTCGTCTCTCTCCTCGGACGACGACTTGAAGACCACGTTCGGGTGTGTAGACGGTGAACTGCTGCCGGTAAACAGCCGGTGTTCAATCTGCAATAACTTGCCTGTGGATCCTCCGCCTTCCTGCGGTGGATTGGCATACGGTGTGCGACTGTTTACGCTCCTCGACTCGCGAAGAGTCTGGATGCTGTCCGAGGGGCTTTGTTGTCTGGAGGGATGGCGTGACGAGACGAAGATCTCATGGATGAAGGGGTGAGGCTGTGGTTTGGCGGAGGAGACAATAATAACAATACATCAGAATTTTAAAGCACTTTTCTAAATACTCAGAGGTGCTCTGCATCACGGGTAAAAAGAGACAAGCAAAACAAAACTGTTACTAAAGATAAGAAATGGTAAAGCGGCCAGTAAAAACATGGGGAGGGGAGGTTCGCTGGGAGAAGCCAGTCTGAAGGGTTGAGCTTTGAGGGCCTGTTTGAATGCAGACGGTAGAAATGAGATAAGCAACAGTAATGCAGCACTTTTGCAAAGTGGGGTTCACAGGGGGCTGTAACGTGTCAGTGAGTCCGGACAGGACGCCAGCGGTAATGGGAGAGCAAATAAATAGGTGCACAAGATAAACACATTTAAATCCATTTCATCCATCCATCCATCCATTATCCAAACGGCTTATCCTGCTCTCAGGGTCGCGGGGATGCTGGAGCCTATCCCAGCAGTCACAGAGCGGCAGGCGGGGAGACACCCTGGACAGACCACCAGGCCCCCCCGTCCTAGGGACGGTTTAGTAATGGCCGATTCACCTGACCTACATGTCTTTGGACTGTGGGAGGAAACCGGAGGAAACCCACGCAGACACGGGGAGAACATGCAAACTCCACACAGAGGACGACCCGGGACGACCCCCGAGGTTGGACTACCCCGGGGCTCGAACCCAGGATCGTCTTGCTGTAAGGAGACTGTGCTAACCACTGCACCACTGTGTCGCCACATTTGAATCAATCAATAAAAATATAACCAGAGGTGAATAATAAAAATGACACACAAGCACACTCTTTTTTTAAAAATTAGTTTTGAGAAGTGATTTAAGGAAGAAGAAAAAAACGATACCGAGATGACGAGAAAATAAAACAAATCCCACGGAGAGTGAAGGTCTGGAACAAAATAGATGTATTCAGTTAAGAATTTTGAAAAGAATAATTTTGAAATAAGAAAACCAAAACGACAAAAAAGCCTAACAACGTCGATGACAGGGTGCCACATTCTTTTTCTTAGTGACCTGTCAATCAACCAGGAACCGCCTCCAGCAGCGTTTTCAGTCACCGATCCATGAAATGACTTCAGGTTTACTTAAACACATACACACCACGCATGCATGCATGCATGCATGCACACACACACCACACACACACACACACACACACACACACACACACACACACACACACACACACACACACACACACACACACACACACACAGTGCCTAGAGATAGTTGGGCGATGTAATCTCTGGAACCACAGTGCTCCCTCCGGCCGAGGTCTGAGTCCTAAAATTCACATTGACTCAGAGTATCAAAGGACGCAAACAGACAAATGGCGTTTTTTCACAGATAACATTCCTTTAAAGGCAGCCACAGATAATGGAGTGATTAAATCCAGTGCCTCTGGGACGGACACAAGTTGGTCGCCATGAGAAAAAGATCCTATCTGTCTCTGTCTGTCTCTGTCTGTCTGTCTGTCTCGCTCTCTCTCTCTCTGTCTCTCAATTCAAATCAGTTTGCTTTATTGGCATGATCATAGCAAAATACAGTATTGCCGAAGCATTGTACAAATCTCGAATGTTAAGAAATATACATACAGAAAGAGGGGAATAATAGTTACATATAATACATAAATGAAAAGAAGGTAACTTAAAACCGAGGCCTGACGCAGATCAGTAGGTCGTCCTGATTCCCTCGTGTGTTGGCAGGCAGATAAACTGTCCTGCGAGAACGCGCCTTTCTTTCATTTCCCCCGGTATCATTTTTAGTTTTTCGTTATCTGATTTAATAAAATGTGGATGTTCATGGCTGCATTTTTGGGGAAAATTGTTCCCTGATAAGTTTGACTTTTGGCCACTGTGAGGAAGTGCAGCTCTGTCTCTACAGCAGTTCCTCCACACTGTTGGCACAGTCGCCCCTCTTTTGGCAGCCATGTTTTCTTATATCTGCCTGTTTCAATGGCCAGACTATGAACACTCAGTCTGTACTGTGTTAACATGTTTAACGTCAGTCACTGTGCTCAGGTAGGTTGCCACAGTGTGCTGTCTTTTTAGGACCAGATAGCATTGCATTGCACTTTGTGTGTGTGTGTGATTTTGTGTTCCAATAGGTGAGGTACTTTTGTTTCTGTTGTGTTATAATTTGGTTGACTCTGATAGTCCTGGTGTCAGACTGGTCCTGAGGCAGAACACTGCTGGAACTGGAACGGAGCATCAGGACCAGCTGAGTGAGGTGACCTTTGTCTTTGTTCATTTCTTGGCTCTGCAGGGTTTTGTGGTGGTAGGAGTGGGGGTCACTTTCTTTTAGATGAAGCCAATATTTAATTGATCGTTTTGGATTTTCAATAATAATGGAAATTGGCCCAATTCAGCTCTGCAGGCATTATTAGTGTTGCCCTGTGCTCCCGCAGGAGGCTTTTACAAAATTCAGTGTGTTCATTTTCAGCTGGATGTTTTTCCCATTGTTCAAAGTTTAGGTTTTAGTGTGGGCCTCACACTTCGCTTCCATAAAGCAGAATAGCTTCTATAACTGATTGAAGTAATTTGAGCCAAATTAAAATGGGAATCTGAATGTGAATTTTTCTTTTGGTTACATAAAATGCCCTGCGTGCTTTCGCTCTCAGTTCATTGGCTGCTGGGTTGAAATTTCCAGTGGAACTTACTTTCAAGCCTAAATAATTATATTTGAAACGGTTTTCTATTGTATGTGTTCCAATTGTAAAGTGATATTTGTTTCTCTGACATCCTGATCTTTTTGTGAAATATCCTTATTTTGGTCTTTTTGATGTTAATTGCCAGGGCCCAGGTCTGACAGTAACATTCAAGTATGTTCAAACTCTGTTGAAGTCCATCTTTTGTTGGACTTAACAGCATTAAATCATCTGCGTACAGCAGGAATTTGATCTCGGGGTTGTGAAGTGTAAGACCAGGTGCTGTGGACTGTTCCAGCATGGTGGCCGATTCATTAATATAAATGTTGAACAAGGCAGGTGATAAATAGCAGCCTCGTCTCACCCCACGTTCTTGAGAAATAAATGACGTGCTCTTGTGTCCAGTCTTGATGCTGCACATGTTGTTTGTATACATGGATTTTGTTAAGCCGTATGTTTTACCCCCTACGCCACTTTGAATTAGTTTGTAAAATAAACCAATGTGCCATATTGAATCAAATGTTTTTTTTAAGTCAATGAAACATGCAGATATTTTGTTTTTATTTGGATAAACATATTTGTCATCTAGGGTGTGTAGGGTGTAAATATGGTCTGATGTGCGATGGTTTGGTATGAATCCAATTTGACTTTTGCTCAGGACATTGTGTTTCGTAAGGAAACGTATGAGCCGAGAATGTATAATGTTGCAGAAAACCTTCCCCGGATTAGTGTTCACACAAATGCCTCTGTAATTATCAGGGTCTGACTTATTTCTGTTTTTAAAAATTGGCATAATGAGACCATGATTCCAGATGTTTGGGAAGTAACATACATTCAAGATCAAATTGAATAATTTAAGTATGGCCCACCTGAATTTTTTACTTGTGTGTTTAAGCATCACGTTTAGGATGCCGCCAAGCCCACTTGCTTTTTTTTTTGGCTTTAGGTTGCTTGACTTTTTTTTTCCAGTTCTTGCTCAGTAATCAGGAGGTCCAAGGGGTTCTGGGAGTCTTTGATGGCCAGTTCTAATTTGTTTAACTTTTCGGTTATATGCGTTTGTTCTGAATCAGAATTGATGAGAATGTTTCTATATAGTTTTTTGAAGTGTGTCTACAGATTGTCTGTCCTCTTTCTTCCCATCGGACAGGCCGCTGGTGAAGATGAGGTACTTATAATTTGAGAGGCCAGCTAATGGTTTCATTCAGCTTTTTAAGCTAGCTAGATTTATTAGTAGGCTCTGACAAGGTTAGCTTTTAGGGTATGGTCACACATGCGTGAAATTAACATTGGCAAATATTCACCTCCCATTCACTTCCATTCTATGCGAGTGAAGGGGCGAATGAAACATTTGCTTCCGGTGGTGGGTCGCACGGAGTTCAACTTTGGTGAACTTTGATCAGCGAATCTGCAGCCTCAACCAATAGCAAAGAAGTATGTGTGGTTCACCCCACTAGGCTGTAATTAGCTGTGGTTTTCTTAACAAGCCAGGATGAAAGGGATTTTGATTGTTGCTGTGTCTAACTAGCCGGTATTGTAAGACATTGCCCATGAAAACTACAAATTGCCGCACAAGAGATACACTGCCCGGCTGGCAGTGAGTCGGGAGACAGGCGTTGAACGTAGATAAATGGAAGATTTATTAATAACATCAATTCAAATGTAAACATAACTGGTACACCAATGTTCTTCCTCTGTATTTGTCCATGAAACTATGATAAGTAAGACAATTAAGTGAAAAAAATTATTTATCTTTCTCTGGACTTCAGTGTTTTTGTTTTTGCGACTTCCCGTTGCAAAACCAACAACAGCTCATGTGTGACCGTCAACCACAACTACTCTTGGAGGTGAGAAGTGTCTAAACCGCACGGCTTATCCACAGGTACGTCAAGGGTTAGTGCTCGGTATCCTTCTCTTCTCAATATACAACACCTGACTTGGTGCAATCATCTGCTCCCATGGTTTCTCATACAATTGCTATGCTGACGATACCCAGCGCTTCCTGTCATTCCCGCCAGATGACCTTAAAGTCTCAGCACGCATATTGTCATGCCTTGCTGATATCTCTGCATGGATGAAAGAACGCCACCTTCAGCTTAACTTACCTAAGACGGAGCTTTTTGTCATCCCAGCCAGTCCGTCCTTAAAACAACAGATCAATATCCAGCTCGGATCAACCCAACTCATGCCCACAAAGTCTGCCCGAAACCTGGGTGTCATGATTGATGACCAACTAACCTTTAAGGTTCACGTGGCCGCAATTGCTTGGTCATGCCCATTTGCCCTGTACAATATGAGGAATATTAGACCCTACCTGTCTGAGCATGCAGCATAACTCCTGGTACAGGTTCTTGTTTTATCATGCATTGGCTTCTGCAACTCCTTACTGGCAGGTCTCCCTGCATGCACTCTCAAACCTTTGAAAATGATCCAGAACGTAGCGGTGCATCTTGTCTTCAACCAACCCAAAACAGCACCCGTTGTTCATATCCCTCTGCTGGCTCTGAGTTGCTACCTGCATCAAATTAAAGACCTTAATGCTCGCTTACAAAACCGCAACTAAAACGGCTGCCGCCTACCTAAACTCCCTCGTTCTGGTCTACACTCAGTACCATTCACTACGCCCTGCCAATGAAGGCACCTGGCACTTCCACCACAACGGGACCCTAAGTCACTAGCTAGACTCTTCTGTAGTTCCCCGGTGATGGAACGAGTTACCAAACTCCATTTGATCCACTGAGTCCCTCTCCATCGTTAAGAATAAGCTAAAGACAGCTCTTTCTTGAACACCTCCACACCCGGTGGTATTAGTATAAAAAAAAAAAGTAAAGAAAAAAAATATGGCACTTACTTGCATTGTCGCCTCCTGACTAGATCCTTGCTTGTGTTGTATTAACTCTCAGATGTACGTCACTTTGGATTAAAGCGTCTGCTAAAGGAAATTGTAAATTGTACTCAAAACGGACTACAAATGTGTTTGCGGATGGGAAGCCAGATGTGGGTATCTGTCCTGGCCGCTGCACTAGCGCCTCCTCTGGTTGTTTCGGGTGCCTGTTCAAAGGGGAGGGGGAACTGGGGGGAATAGCGTGGTCGTCCCACGTGCTACGTCCCCCTGGTGAAACTCCTCACTGTCAGGGGAAAAGAGGCGGCTGGTAACTCCTTTGACTAGAAAAGACCGTAAGAGAAATGAATAAGTGAGAGCCACGTTCAAGATCGGAGGAATGGATGAGAAGTCGAGAGAGACAAGATTGAGATGGTTTGGACGTGTACGGAGAGGAGGCATAGACTGTATAGGAAAGAAGGTATTGGACCTGGAAATACCTGGCAAGAGAAAAAGAGGCAGACCAAGGAAAAGATG